>NW_025918806.1:0-17510 GCF_907164915.1 Impatiens glandulifera
CTGATAGCCTAGATTGTGATAGTCTAGGACATGCTCTAGGAAAAGATAGAGTAGTTCTGGAAAATAGTCTAGGAAATAAAAATGCACAGGTCATTAACTCGGATTCTAATGGGAATCAAATTCAACTTGAGACTATTGAGATAACTGACTCAGACGAAGAAGCAGAGAAAATAATTCAGAAAGAATTGAAAAGAGAAAGAATTAATGCAGAAAATGTGGGTGAAACAGGAAAAATGCAAAGAATGGTAGCGAAAGTATTGGGTAAAGAAACAGACCCGAGGAAATGGAGGGTTGGTTTTAATGAAAGGGCCAATCTGAAAGGACTTAGAAATCAGATAACGAAATTATTGATACTGGGAAAGAAAGGCCAAATCGTTTTAAGCAAAGAGAAAAGCCAACAGTACACAGAGCAGCTCAACCTACATTACCTACAAGACTGGAATCTCCTCAAAAAAGAGGAGTACGATACTATTGTGAGCTGGTCTGTTGAAACTTTGAGAGAGCTCTCTAAATGCCCCAAAACCAGAGTCTACTTCATCAAGAACAATTCTAATTGGAATGTAGACCAGGTCTGGAAGAAAGCTGAAGAACAAAGAAAAACTCAAGGGAAGGATCAGAAAACAGGGCAAAACCAGAGTAACGAGCATAATGAACAACAGAAACAGAATGTAGGGCAGAAGAACATAGGGGAAACAAAAGCTGACAATCCAGTTCAAGAGAGGGGAAAGATTTTTCTTGGAACATTTAAGCCAAAAGTTGAAATTATCGGTTCCCCATTTGAATTCAAACTACCCCAAGAAGTTGAGGAAAACTGCGTAAATTCATGGAAGAATGTCATAGTGGGAAATTTCATCGGAAGAAATAAGGTGCCATTTCTAGTAACCAAAAAAACTCTAATGGAACAATTGGGGGAAAATGGTCTAGAAAAGATAACATCAAACATTCATGACTTGTACTTTCTCAAATTCAAAGAAGGATCAGATCTCGAAAGTATTCTGATCAATGGGCACACATTTGTTGGAAAAAACTACATGAAACTCGAAAAATGGACAGAAGATATGAACCTCTTCAGCAAGCCCAAAGAAACTGCACAAATCTGGTTCCAATTGCGCAACATCCCTCCCCACATGTATAACCCTGAAGCATTAAGTCACTTTGCGAGCCTATTGGGGAGTCCACTCTACATGGACCCAACTACAGAAAAAGGTGAGCATATGACTTATGCTAGGATGTGCATTGAGATACACCCGAGATCAAATCTTCCATACCAGATGACGGTAACAGACAGAAAAGGTGAACCCACAATTATGAGAATCTCATATGAGTGGAGGCCGAATAGATGCTTTGACTGTAATACATTCGAACATGTCTGTTACAAGTGCCCGAAAATAATTGAAGAAGAAAGGAAGAAGAAGATCGAGAAAGAGACAAAGATAGAGACAGAAAAAAACAGAAAGAAGAACAAGAAATGTTGGAAAAGGTTGAGAATGAAAGACAGAAAATGGTTACTAAAGAATTAGTATTGAGTAAACAGAAGGATCAAGATAAGGAAGGAAATTCAGAACATGGTTTTGAAGAACAGGGGAAGGAAGACAGAGTGGTAAGAGATTCAGAATCAAAGGCTGAGAATGAAGAGGTAACAAAGAAACTTGAATTGGAAGTAAGAATCAATAACGAAGAGGTTGTGGAAAGGGAAAGTGTGGGAGAAAGCAAGAAAGGGGAAGTGGGTGAAGGAAATGGGAAAGATAAAGAAGAGGAAGCTGAATCGATTGAAACTGT
The DNA here is from genome assembly GCF_907164915.1 of Impatiens glandulifera. Taxonomy (NCBI): domain Eukaryota; kingdom Viridiplantae; phylum Streptophyta; class Magnoliopsida; order Ericales; family Balsaminaceae; genus Impatiens; species Impatiens glandulifera. The sequence goes on from NW_025918806.1 coordinate 1,780, forward strand.
ACAATCTCCAATTCAAAAAAAATTGACCAGAGAAACACAAAAATCCCAAAACAAGAAGGTAAGAAAATTAAGGAAAATACAATTCCATATAGCCCTGCTATATGGGAAAAACAGAAAGGAAGAAAAAGTAAAGGAAGGGGAAGTAAAGCTGGAACATCTTCTTTTCATTAATGAACTTAATGACATGGAATATTAGAGGGTTAAATGACCCCATAAAAAGAAGAGAAGTTAGAAGAATAGCAGAGAAGAATGAAATCACAGTATTTGGAATTATTGAAACAAAAGTCAGACAAAGTCAAATAGAGAATGTTGCCCAAGGTTGCTTCAAAGAAGAATGGGAATTTATTCATAACTCTGATGGGATTAAAAGTAGAATCTGGGTAGGATGGGATAAAAGAAGGGTTGAAATCAAGAAATTTTTTGAAAGTAAGCAAGTTATTTTGACAGAGGTTATCAATCTGATGACAAGGGTAAAAATATTTTTTGCGGTAGTTTATGCAAGCAACTCTGGGACAAAGAGGAAGACACTTTGGAATGATTTATGAAGAAGCATTACGGACGACGAACCATGGGTTATTATGGGAGATTTTAACGTTACAAGATTCAGGAATGAAAGAGAGCCTGAGACAGACATAACACAAGACATGCAAGATTTCAATGAATGCATTCGAGACATAAACTGCATTGAACCGTCTTTCTCAAGTAATCTATTTTCATGGTCAACTACAAGAGGGGCGGACAACATGAGAAAGAGCAGAATTGATAGAGGCCTAGTGAATGAAAAATGGGTGGAATTTTACCCAAGAAGCCAAATACAGGTTTTGCAACCAGGTATATCTGATCACTGCCCTTTGAAATTCTTTTGGGAAAAGGAGAAAAAACAGAAAAGACCTTTTAAGTTCTTCAACTTCTGGATGAAAGATGAAGAATTTAATAAAATCCTTAATGAAACTTGGAACATCAGAATTAATGGAACAAAAATGTTTAGAGTTTGTGAGAAACTAAGATTACTTAAAGGGAAGCTGAATAAACTAGACCGGAAAAAATATAGTGGGATTTCTAAAAGAGTAGAGGAAGCCAAAATGAAACTAGAGGAAATACAAAGCAAGGCACTAAGAGCCCCAAATCTACCTTATAACAGGGAAGAGGAAAAAGAGGCTCTTACGCGATTCAGAGACCTCTGTTCTAAAGAGGAAAGTTTTGCTAAGCAAAAATCTAGAGAAAATTGGCTTTAATTAGGAGACAAGAATACTTCTTTCTTCTATAAAAATGTTCATCAAGGAATTTCAGAAATCAGGTCCTAAGGCTCACAAACTCAAATGGAGATGTTTTACAGGGACAAAAAGCAGTTCATGAGAAAGCAATAAGTTTCTACAAAGAGCTGATTGGAACAGAAACTAGCACAACAATAGAGGACAACCGAAGATTGCTTCAACAGATTGTGCAAATGAAAATCAGTGAAGAAAGTGGTAACAAATTGATTACAATAGTTAGTATGGAAGAAGTTAGAAAAGATGTGTTTTTGATGAAAGGGGATAAAAGCCTAGGGCCAGATGGTTTCAACGCGAACTTCTTCAAAGAAAACTGGGAAATAGTGGGTAAAGATGTAAGCGAAGGGGTTTTGGAATTCTTCCAAAACAGGAAAATGTTGAAGCAATGGAACGTCACAGTGTTGAATTTGATTCCTAAGAATTCAATTCTGGAAAAAATTCAGGACTTTCGTCCTATTTCATATTGCAATGTTATTTATAAAATTATTTCAAAAATTATTTCGCAACGTTTGAAAACAGTTATTGATAAACTTGTAGGATTAGGGCAATCAACATTTATTCCCAAACGCTCTATTTCCCATAACATCCTACTCATGCAGAGCTTATTGAATGGATATGGAAAGAAAAACATATCGCCACGTGTGGCTTTCAAAATTGACATTAAAAAAGCTTTTGACTCGATCAGATGGGGATCAATCCACGAATTCCTCCTTGCTGCAGGTTTTCCAATTATTTTCATTGATTGGATTATGCAATGTGTTTCCACTCCTCACTTTGTTGTGAGCGTGAATGGTATTCATGGAGGCTTTTTCAAGGGTGAAAGGGGAGTAAGGCAAGGAGACCCTATATCTCCTTACTTATTCGTCTTAATAATGGAAATTCTTGACTACATTTTAAAAATGCTTCTGAGAAGTCATCATTTCAAATTTCACCCGTACTGTAAAGAAGAAGCAATAACCCATATATGTTTTGCAGATGATCTATTTTTTGTGGCTTATGCGGATGTTGAATCTGTTAGTATAATCAAAGAAGCTCTAACAATCTTTTCGAGTATTACAGGTCTATACATCAATGAGGACAAAAGTCAGGCTTTCTATGGAGGGGTTAATGAAGAAAGGAAAGAAAACATTTTCAATATTATGGGAATCAAGGAAGGTGAACTACCAGTAAAATACCTTGGAGTACCCCTGTCATCAAAACAACTCCGATACAATCACGTTAGACAACTAGTAGAAAAGGTTAAAAATTCTGTTTTGGGTTGGGCTACGAAAAAACTGTCTTATGCAGGTAGAATCGAGCTCGTTAAAAGAGTCATTTTTGGAATAATTGGCTACTGGGCACAACAGATAGTCATCCCAAAGAAAGTAATGGCTGAACTCGATAGAATCATGAGAGACTACATATGGGGAACACAAGGCAGAGGAGGAAAAAAAATCAAATGGGAGGATGTTTGCACTCCCATAGAAGAAGGAGGACTAGGAATAAAAAGTTGTGTTGAATGGAACAAAGCCCTCACCATCAAGAGCTTATGGGAGTTGGAGCAAAAAGCGGACTCCCTATGGGTCAAATGGGTGCATACAAGATTTATGAAAGAAGAGCAGAGTATCTGGACACTAAGCATCAACGAAAGAATGGCATGGTCATTGAAGAAAATCCTAAAAACAAGAAAAGATGCCTTTCAAATGGTGAAAACCACAATTGGAAATGGAAGAGAGGTACTATTCTGGCATGATCCTTGGCTGGATAATATTCCCATTATATTCAAAGAAGAAATGCAAGGAAACAGAGTTAGAAGAGAATACATCAAGTACTCATTTAGAGACGTATATGAAGGTAGATGTGATTCACTTTTGAGGCGTATTCCAGAAGGTGATAGAATCCTAAACCTAATGATGCAGAAGAAACTCAATGAAAATAATGATGAAATAAGCTGGAAAACAGAAAGCAATGAGAAGTTTATTACAGGAAAGGCATGGGAAATTGTTAGAACAAGAGGACAGGAGGTAGATTGGCATAATGTGGTATGGTCTCCAAAGATTATTCCTCGTCACCAATTTATTCTCTGGCTGGTATACAGGAAAAGGTTGACAACAAAAGACAGAATTCGAAAATATATAAACATTCCTGATATCAACTGTGTCCTATGTTCGGGAGTTGAGGAAAGCATAAACCATTTATTTGGGGAATGCTCTTTTGTAATACAAATCTGGAGGATGTATGCTGCAAACATGAACATCATCAACTTTCCAAGAATATGGGAAGAAATCCAAGAGTGGATGAAGAATAAAGCAAAAGGAAGATCCTTCTATGTAAGTATGTTGAAATGCTACTTTGGAGCAGTAATCTACAATATCTGGAAAGAAAGAAATTCAAGAACTCATAGTGGAAGAAGTAGAACCGCTGAAGATATTTGGAGAGATATAACTTCAGATGGAAATGCACTCATTCAATCCTGGAGAGGAATCGAAAGGAATGAAGAGAATAGAAAGCTCTGCCATATATGGGATATTTCGTTTGAGAAGGTCACAAGTAAAATAAAAGTAAAAACGCTGTAGGCGCTAATTGTTATTGTTATTGTCTGTAATTCAATTATTGTTTCATTGTCAAATCTAGAAATTGTCTAGATCTGATATTAAACTTTTGTATTTTTTTCCCTCTTTTGGGTTTTTTTAATGAAATGGCACTAAGTTGTTTTCCCCAAAAAAAAAAAAAAAAAAAAAAACTTGGTTTCGCATCTGAGCTTCACCCACAAGATGTATGGCGCTAGCGCATCACTTGCACCTTTGTTCATGTCTTGAATGAGCTCCTCGAAGATCTCATTTTCTTGCTCTGTGGTGTAGAGAACCTCGTCCCCGGTTATAGCTTCATGTTGAGGATCGGTTTGCAGCGTGCCTGTTCCGGTTGCTGTTGTTTCTTCAATGAGAATGCCTTTGCCTTTGTTTACATGATTGGAGCCTTCAGGTGTTGAGGCCGGTTGGATTTCCAAGGCTGTCTTCCCTCCTGCGGAACCGGAAGGTTCTTGTTCTTCAATATTTCCCTCCTGAGCCGGAGGTTCAATTTCTGTTGTGTTGGCCGTCTCATCGACCGGTTGTGCTTCATTCTGATCAGGTATTTCAACCTGATCATCTGGCTTTCGCTGACTTGAAACGTCGTCCTCTTCGGTTTCTCTTGTGATCTCTTGGACCACTTTGTTGATTGCTTCTGAGGTATTTAAGCCCACAGTGGTTGTAACCTCTTCAGCTTGTTTACTCGGTGACTTGGAGTTTTCAGAGTGAATGGTTACCTCTGCTTCCTCCTTGGAAACTGACTTGTTCTCCTTGCTCCCCGAAGATTCGGTTTGCCTTGGAGAATGGGATGAGATGGGAACTGGAATGACGGTGTTGAGTGGGATGGGCTGAAAAACATCTGCGGTTCTTTCCGGTGGGTTGTCCGAGGAAAGCGTTTTCTCGGAGTCAGCCGGTTTCTTTGAACTCTTCTTTGCAGCTACCTTCTTCCTCCTCTTCGGTTCTGGTGGAACTTCTGCCTCAACCGCCTTTCTTGACGGTTTCTTCTGTCTTGTTTCTTCTTCAACTGGAACCGATGAACTGGCTCCCTTGGATGATTTAGTCTTTGAGGATTTTGGTTTGATCGTCTTCTCCGGTTTTCGATCATTGACTCAGAGTCAAGAATGTTGGAGATCGGAAGCGGTATGCCTTCACCTAGTTCCACTTTGAGGAACTCAAGAATTTTTACGATTTGCATAACATAGGCCTGCACCCGGCCATCTTTCTTTATCACCATTTGACAGAACTCTTCGTATATGACGTACCCCCAGTCTACCTTGTCACCGCGGACAATGGCTAACAGCATTCTAAGTTTAAATTTTGTGAGGTTGTCGAAATTACCTCCCCTTCCTTGAATTGATTTGGCGATGACGGTCACCAACCATCTGTATTCCGGTTTGAGCTTGATCCTCCGGCTGTTGTGGATCACCAGATCCTGACCTGAAAAAGATACCACCAACCGGGCAGCATTTGATTCTGCCTCGGTTAAGTCAATCTTTAGGTCCGAACCTGTGTTGGGCAGACCAAGGGCTTCCGCAAAAATCTATTCGGTGATGAGAACGGCCTTCCCGTTAACAGTCGCCGATATCTTCCTCTTCGACAGCGTCGCCGTCGCCAAGAATTCCGTCACCGCCGCCGGATGGATTATGAACGGACCAGACAGGAATTTTTCCAACCCAGAATCCCGTAGAAGTTGAAGAACAGCCTTGTTCTTATCATCAGCATGCTCATCAATATCTGCGAAATCTGCTTGTAACATCCATTGGAATAGAGCTTTGCCTAGATCCATGATGTTTTTGAAGAGAAAAGATGAAGAACGATGATGATCGGAGAGAGAAGAGCCTTTGAAGTTCTGGAAATTTTAGAGAGAGAAAGCACATGTGTCGAATGGGCTGATTTGAACTTATATAGATGGCGGTTCCAAGCGGTTTTGAAGATGAACCGTCAATTTGATGTTTTGGCGCCAACTTTCCCTCCAAAAAGTTACTGCCGTAACTTTCGGCGGTAAAAACGGAAATTCGATGGGCGGAAAGAAAACGAAAAGAAAGAGAATTATTCAGTAAACCATCCTCCTTCCAACCTCCTTTCATACCACTTCTCCATGGTGTTTTGAGGAGACCGTTCTTCAATTCTTGACACACATCTATAGATCATGTCTATTGTGATGGTGTTGAAGGATCCAACCGGAACACCTTTTCCAAGGTTGCGACGTTTGGACATGAGAAACCGGGTGATCTGAGGAGCGTAGCTGATCCTTCCTCTTTTACCGGTCATAAGCTGCTTCAGCTTATTGAAAAGATAGGACGCCCAGTTGATGGCGGAGTTGCGGATGATGGCTATCATAATGTCGAATGCCTCCCGGCTGTAGTTCTGATTGGGCATTCGGCCTATGATAGACCTTTGGACCAAATCGTGAAAGACTTGGTAGTGAGGAGCGAGATCTTCTTTCTTCCCAAAATCCTTAACAGGAGTGTATGAAGAAGAGAAGATTTTGAAAAAGGTTTCCTTAGCCGGTAAATACGGCGTCGGAAAATCGGAGAAACCTTCCGTTGGAAGGTGAAAGAAGGTGGCGAATTCCTCCTCAGAAAACTGGAGGAACTGACCGTCGATGATGGTGCGAATGCTGCCATCATCCAAAATGTGACCGTTATTGTAGAATTCACACACCTCCTCCACGAGGATGAGGTCCGAACCCTTGAGAAAACCTTTCAATCCAGAATCTATGATATGCTGATAGATGCATTCATAGTCGGCGCTATGCTTGATATCCTCAAAATCAATGATCAGGGTGTTTCTTATCTCGGCAGACATGATGATGAGAAAAGTTTGAGAGAGTTCTTGAGCTTCCGAGTTTTTAGAGAGAAGAATGCTTGAAGGCGTGTTTTGAAAATGGAAGTTGAGTCCCCTTTTATAGCCTGGAGTGAATGAGAGCATTTAATGAGAGGATTTGAAAAATCTAGCCGTTTATGCTTAGTCATTAATGTTTTTGTGATTTTCCAAGAGAATAAAGGCAAGTCTTGTCAAATCAAGTCAGGCATGCTTTTTGATAATGAGGATTTATGTTTCCAAGAGTGATATGATTTATTTTTGATACGACGCATTGAATATTTTAGATTTTGACTTGGAAAGGAAAGAAATCCGATTCATTAATTGGAGTACGTAACCGGTAGTACAACAAAAGTACCGGTTTTGTAAAGAAAGGATAAAAGAGAAGAGGAAGGACATGTTAGACATTTGATGACTCAGCCGCTTGAGCATTTGAAGCCTCAGCCGCTTGAATTCTTCTGGCTTTAACCGCTTCCCACCGGTCGATCATCTCTTGTACTCGTTCTTTGGTGAGCACGTGCCTTGGGTGAAGAGTGACGAAAGCTCCGGAGTGGATGTCCAGACTTGCACAGAAACCGCTCAGCTGAGGAGCGTAGTCGGTCTTGTTGGAGAGAAGCATCTTCTTCAGGTTACTGAAGATGATCCAGGACCAGTTAACCGGTGTCCCAACCGTTACGGCGATCATCATCTCGAAAACCCTTTGAGTGTAGTAGTAACTCTTCTCTCTGCACAAGACAGATTTTCCCAGAATCTCGCAGAGAATCTGGTACTTGTGAGAAAGTTGACTCTTAGCACCCTAGGGTTTAACCGGGATGTCAGATCCTGAGAACCGGCGACACATTTCTTCCATCGTCACCGGGGAGTAGGTTAGGTCGGTTACCCCTTCATTGGGTAAACCGCAATATACAGCGAAATCCGTCTCGCTGAATAGGAATTTTTGACCATAGACCTGTGCAACGAGTATATCTCGATGCACCTCTTTTGCGGTCTCAAAGAGTTCTTCGACTACAAGGTAGTCGATGATGAACCTGTTCTCAAGAAAGCTTCTTAGCCCACTCCTTTCTATGGCTAAGAACATTTCTTTTACTTCATGATCCTCATATTGGTAGATTGATTCAAAATCTGCCAATAGGATTTTCTTGGCCAAAGAGTTGGTATTCATGTTTTTGAGAGAAAGAAGATTTTATCTCAAGGATGATACTTGTGAATAGTGAACTTGTGATGTTTTGAAAAGGATTAAGGATGGTTTATATAGCCCGGGGATTCGGCTTGGTCTTTAATGAGGTTAAGCATGCCTGATGATGTCATCAGCTATTTAATAGACTTAACTTGTTGAAGTAACTAATGGTTATTTCCAAGGTAAATCTAATTATTACTAAGATAGCAATGATGAAAAATATCTATTGACAAGATGTGAGTCTCCCTCTCTTGATGATAGACACATGTCGTCATCTCGATTGTGGTAGACTTGTTTTAATTAATTACAGGCTTCATTTTTCAAAACATGCACGAAAACTCAGTCAGTCATCTCAGGTTAACCGGAAAAGTTCATTTCATTAGACCAGAGTGCATATGTACTAAGCGGTTTCCCATGACCGGTTTTAGTAGGATATTTCCGTTTGTGAAGAAAAGTTGATTAATGTCAACAGTTGTTCAACTTTGGATTTGTTTTATCCACTTCAACCCGGTTATTTCAACCGTATTAGTAACCATACATTTGATTTGAAATTATGAAGTGATCGGGCATAACCGGAGACTTCCTCCCGGTTAGCATGTTTGATTTATTTAATGGCCTATTTGAATATGGTTTGAGAAGTTTTAGCTTCTCCCTGAACACATATCCCGGTTTTATATACAAGCATGCATGATGATTATATTAATTGATTAAGATTAGTAAGACCCAAGATATTTCGAAAATGTGAAAACTTAGCTTCCTGTAGCGGTTTCGTGAAGATGTCCGCTACTTGTTGCTCGGTCGACACATATTCCAGCCGGATGTGTTTCTCCTGAACATGCTCCCGGATGAAATGGTGTCGGATGTCGATATGCTTTGTTCTTGAGTGCAACACCGGATTGTATGTGATCGCTATGGCGCTGGTGTTGTCACAAAAGATTGGAGATTCCTTTGCTTCTATTCCGAAATCCCTGAGTTGTTGTTGAATCCAGAGGAGTTGTGCGCAGCAGCTTCCAGCCGCTAGGTACTCCGCCTCTGCGGTTGAAGTTGCAACGGATGTTTGTTTCTTGCTGCTCCAAGTGACTAACCGGTCACCCAGGAACTGACAGGTTCTACTTGTACTCTTTCTGTCGATTTTGCATCCCGCGTAATCGGCATCTGAGTAGCTTATTAGATTGAAGCTCGAGTCTTTTGGGTACCAAAGTCCCACTTCTTGAGTTCCCTTCAAATATTTTAGGATTCTTTTGGCCGCCGTATAATGAGATTGCTTTGGATTTGCTTGGAACCTTCCGCACACTCCAACCGCAAACAGAATGTCAGGTCGGCTTGCCGTGAGATACAGCAGCGATCCGATCATTCCTCGATATGCTGTGATGTCAACGGCTTGACCATCATCATCTTTGTCCAGCTTTACTGAAGGACTCATCGGCGTAGCCGCTTCGGCACATGTATCCATCCCAAATCTCTTCAGCAGTTCGGCTGTATACTTCGGTTGACTTATAAAGATTCCGGCTTCAATCTGCTTAACCTGAAGTCCTAGAAAGAAACTCATTTCCCCCATCATACTCATTTGAAATCTATCAGTCATCATTTTCGAAAACTTATCACATAATTTTGGATCGGTTGATCCGAATATAATATCATCAACATAAATCTGAACAAGTAAAATTTGTTCCTTTCTTTCGAATTTGAAAAGGGTTTTGTCTACCGAACCTATTGTGAATTTGCGATCAAATAGGAATTGAGTCAAAGTATCATACCAAGCTCTTGGAGCTTGTTTCAAACCGTAAAGGGCTTTATTCAGTCGGTAAACGTGATTTTCATGTTCTGGATTTTTAAAACCTGGAGGTTGGTTAACATACACCTCTTCATTTACTTTACCGTTTAGAAAAGCACTCTTAACATCCATTTGATAAACTTTAAAATTTTTAAAAGCTGCATATGCTAAAAATATTCTAATGGCCTCAAGTCTAGCTACAGGAGCGAATGATTCTTCAAAATCAATGCCTTCTTCCTGCTTATAGCCTTGAGCCACTAAGCGGGCTTTGTTCCTCGTAACTAAACCGTCTTCATTGAGTTTATTTCTGAATACCCATCGTGTGCCTATAACCGGTTTGTTTTTTGGTCTAGGGACTAGGTACCAGACTTTATTTCTTTCAAACTCGTTTAATTCCTCTTGCATTGCCAAGATCCAATCTGGATCTGACAGTGCTTCATCCACCTTTTTCGGCTCAATTTGTGATATGAAAGCAGAGTTTCCATAGTGATCCAAATTTTGTTGCCTAGTTCGGACGGGTGAGGATATGTTACCTATTACTAGTTCAAGAGGATGATTTTTGTTCCTTCTGAGGTTAATCCGAGACGTGTCTACCAAGCTTTCGGCTGTCTGATCAAGGTTAGACTGATCGGTAGGCTGAACAGAGTCAGACCGACCGATTTCTTCAGTAGAAACTGAAGCGTCAACTTTCTGCGGTAAAGCAGCTTGATCAGGCTGAATTTCAACATCAACCACTTGGTCCTTGACAAAGCGTCTAAAAACCGGAACCTCGTCTTCATCATCAGAATAGATATTGAAATTTTCCATTCTGTTGTGAAGGTCGAAGGGTAATGCAGTGTTTCGCTCAACCGATTCATCGAAAACAACGTGTGCGGTTTCTTCAACTGTTAAAGTCCTAGTATTGTATATTCTGTAGGCTTTACTCACAGCTGAATATCCCAACATTATTCCCTCATCGGATTTAGCATCAAAAGCGGTCAAGTAATTCATGCCGTTATTGTAAACAAAGCATTTACTACAAAAAATTCGAAAATACCGTATACTTGGAACTTGATCAAAATAAATTTCAAAAGGAGTTTTCGAAAACCGTTTAGTTACTAAAGATCGATTTTGTGTATAGCAAGCGGTATTGATAGCTTCAGCCCAAAACTTTTGAGCGATACCCGAATCGGCTATCATTGACCTTGCGGCTTCCTTGAGAGTTCGGTTTCTTCTCTCAGCCAGGCCATTTTGTTGAGGAGTTCTGGCACTAGACAACTCGTGCCTAATACCGGAATCATCAAGAAAAATAGTTAGATTACTGTTTATAAACTCAGTTCCTCTATCACTTCTGATTTTGTTTACTCTAATAGATTTTTCATTTTGTATTCTCAAAATCAGTTTAATCAAGTTTGGAGTTGCTTGATTCTTAGAAGCTAGGAAAGTAACCCAAGTAAATTTGGAGTAATCATCAATAACCACCATAGTATAATGCATGCCTCCTAAACTGGTTACTTTAACCGGACCAAACAGATCCATATGCAAAAGTTCTAAACATCTTTCAGATTGGTAATTTCCTTTACTTTTGAAAGATGATTTTACTTGTTTCCCCATTTGACATGCAGCACATACTTTATCCTTTGAAAACTTAACTTTTGGAAAACCGTGAACTAGTTCTTTGGAGAAAATGAAATTAATCGTTTTGAAATTCAAGTGGTTTAACCGTTTATGCCAAAGCCAGTTTGGGTCATTTCCGGCCATCATACACACAGGTTTTTCGAAATCAGTTTTCCAGTTTACTTTGTAAATGTTTCCTATCCGGTTACCGGTTAGCAAAGTGTCATTATTTTGATTTTTGACCAAGCATGAGTTTTTATGAAATTCAACTTTGTATCCCACATCACACATTTGGCTTATGCTTAACAGGTTAAAGCTTAGTTTTTCTACCAATAGTACATTATTTATGGATAGTTCACCATGGACAATCTTACCCTTGCCCACGGTTTTACCTTTTGAGTTATCCCCGAATGTGATGAATGCTCCGGTTTCGTACTTGATGTCGGTCAGTAGCTCCTTGTTTCCGGTCATATGCCTTGAGCATCCACTGTCCAAGTACCATTCAGAATTCTTTAACCGGTTGCTCCTCCTAACCTGCAACAAACAATTATTTACACCTTTTTGGTACCCACATTTAGTTGGGTCCATGGTTGATTAGTCCCTTTGGGATCCAGACTTGAATGAGTCGGATCACTTTCCCGGTTATCGTTTTGATAATGTTTGGCTTAACTTCTTGGCCGTTGCTCAAGAATGCCTTATGTGGTGATGGGCTTCTTTGATGTCGAGTTTTATTTGTTTTACTTGGTTTCCGGTTGGCTTTCCTTCTCTCAGGATGAAGCCATTTTTCAGATTCGTTAGGACCTACATACTTAAGCGTTTCTTCCGGTTTTAAGTCACTTTCGGTTTGTGAACTTTTGACAAATTTTATAAATGGAAGATTATTTTTCGTTAGTTTCATCCCGTTGGATTGTTTTGTTTCATTTTGTTTACTTGGTTCATAGCCGATACCGTATCTACACTTCGGATGTCTTTTATAGTTACACATTTGCTTTACTGCTTGACGTGATCTCTCCCACGCAGCCGTGACGTACATTGCTCGTTCATCAGTTTCGGTTACCGGTTGAACTGTCTCCTCATTGTCTGAGAATAGTTCATCCGGTTTATACGTTTCGATTTTATGTGTTTTATATACATTATTTGTTTGTTCGGTTTTAGGTTCTACAGGAGTTGGTATATACGCAGATATATTTCTGAACTCAGCAACCATTTGGTTGAGTGCAGAAACTAGATCTTCTTTAGTAAACTCATCAGAAGAGAAATCAAATACCTCTTCGTCGTTTGCCATGAAGCAGGTTACTTTCTCTTCACCATCTTCATTATCGGAGTATGCCCACTCGCTTCCACCGTCGGATGCAATGAGTGCTTTTTGAATCTCCTTTCCTTCATCAGCATGTTGATCATCCCTTCTTCGGTAGTCATTTCGTTGATTATTGTTGTTTCCCCGATAATTGTTTCCTTGATAATTGTTTCCCTGATACCGGTTGCCTTGATAGTTATTCCCTTGATAATTATTTCCTTGATAGTTTCCTTCCGGTTTTCTATCGTCTCTTCTTGGTTTTCTACATTCTGACCTGAAATGTCCAAAACCATCACAGTTATAACATCTCTTGTTTGATTTATCTACATAGTTATAATTAAAATCATTATTAGATGGTGGCTGGCTCTTCTTCATGAATTTCCCGAATTTCTGAGCTAGCATCGCCATCACATCGTCGGTTATTTGATCGGTGTTTTTGACTGGAGCCGGTGCGGTTGATACTGGAGCCGCCGGTTCCACCGATGTGACCAAAGCTCTTGTTGCGGTTGATGTGGATGCTTCATCTTCGATCCGAGACTTGATCTCGAATTCGTAGGCTTTCAAGTCCTCAAACACATCATGCTACTTCATCTGCCCAAGGGTGCTTGACTCCCTCATCACCATGGTCTTGATATCCCACGTGCTTGGCAACGATCTTAGAGCTTTGATAATCACTTCTCGGTTGTCATACTTCTTTCCGAGTGTCTGAAGCTCGTTTACTACACTGGTGAACCGGTTGCTGAATTCCTTCATATTTTCTCCCGGTTTCATCCTTATGTTTTCATACTTCTGCGTAGCCACCAAGATTTTGTTCTCCTTGGTTCTTTCGTTTCCCTCGTGGATCTGAATGATCGTTTCCCAGGCTTCCTTTGCATTTTCACACTCTGATATTTTGTTCAAAGTGTTGTTATCTATAGCCTTATAGATATGCCTCATGCAATGGTTGTCCAGGTTGCTTCTTCTCCGATCTTCACTCGTCCATTGGCTTTCCTCCTTATTGATCTTGATCAGTCCCTCTTTCAGGACTCGGCTCATCTCATCATCTAACGTAATCAGATGTAGATACATCTGCTTCTTCCAACTACTAAACGCTTCGCTGTTTAGCATTGGTGGCTTGTCGTTGTGGGTCATGCTTCCCATCTTCTTAGGTTGCTTGAGTGCTGAGATCCTCGCTCTGATACCACTTGTTAGGATCGGGGACGCCCTTGGAGGACCGGGGTGTTTCCGGTTTCGGTAAGGGTGGCCGCTTACACAACACACAACTCTTTTGGTGATAGTCTGGTTAGAGACTATAACCTTTCTCAGCACTGCACAACCTGTCACAGACTCTTGAACCGGGTTCAAGGGCGGAAATGTCTATTTCAGGTTGAAGCAACGAATGCGACTTTTAGATGATGTTTTAGAAGGAGTAGGTTTAATGGAGGTAAGTGACCGGTTTTAGGAGTATGATTGTTTTTGAGGTTTATGTGAGGTAAACAGGAAATGAAAGCAAAGGAAAGAACACGAGACAAGAGATTTGTTTATGGATGTTCGGAGCAAACCCTCATACGTCACCCCTTCTTCTCAGGTTATGAGAAGGATCTCCACTAACTCTTTAGAGTTACAACAACACTTCCGGTCGAGCCCAACTTCGCTACTCGCCGGTTACACCAAACTCACACTTTGATGTAATACAACAACTCAACACAAACACACACAGAAGGCTTCCGGTTTTAGACACACCGGTTTTGGAATATAAAACTTTATCTCTCTAGAATTTAATGCTTTTACAACTCATTAACTATTTTCTGAACTTCTTCGAACTGCGTTGAATGAAGACGATCCGTCTTCCTTTTATAGCTGAAAGTAGCCAACGGTTACTTTCTTCTCCCTCTTGCGGATTGGTCGATCATTATCACGCCTGTTTGCAGAGAGGTTGCTTGCACGCTTCAACTTCCTCAACACCTGGCATTCATGCAGGTGACTCTGAGCAAATGATGACATAGCCGGTTTTCAGATTGAGACACGTGTTGAACATCCACTACCGGTTGTCAGCATCGGATCAACAAAGCATCATTGCTTTCCTCGCATGCTTCTGATCGGATCTGATCTTCTTTTATTTTTTCAAGACACGTTTCTTCCGTCATGGTACGTCACTCTTGAATTTAAATCTTCTGGCTTTTGTTCTGAACCATCCGGTTTTTGTGTCTTGTGCAGTATCATCCGGTTGGAGAGTATAATCTTTCTTCTTCGTTAACCGGTCGCTTGAGAAGGTAGAACCGGTTCCTCTGATCTTTAACTTGATCACTTGAGACTGGTTTCTTTGAAGTAGTAGCAACCGGTTTTTGATGCCCCAACCGGTTCATACGGTTTTAGAAGTACCTGCACATGAAGTTTAACTTCTGTTTAGTTTGTCTGGCCGGTTCAAAATTAATCTACTTAATTTTTCTATCAATTTCTCCCTTTTTGATTATTTAGAATAAATATTCAAAAATTATAACGTATGGCCGGTTCCAAAATTAATCTACTTAATTTTTCTATCAGATTTTTTTTATTTCAATTAATAAAAGTAATTTAGTCTAGTTAAAAAATTCTTAGTATTATTATTATTAAGGTTGTGAGTTAACTAGGTATAAAACAATTTTTATATTATTTTATTTTAGGGGCCGAAAAGGATGCTCTAGACATCTGCTTAACTCATCTCGCCTAGTATCGGCCTAATAAACTATTATAAATTAGTGATCATACAATATATATTACCTTACAAAATATCTATATAAATTATTTTAAACAGTCATATGTTAAGTCACATCTTATTCTCTCAACCACTATTGATTTGTTGAAATTTCTCATTTGTAGATATAAATTTGTTGAATGATTAATGTAGGTTATTATTGAAAAATATTATTTTTTATTTTAATTTAATATTTTATTCTATTTGGATTTAGGTTGAATTGGTATCTTTTCTCGTGTTTGAATTTAGATTTGGATTTGAATGAATAAATATCACCAAAATATATGAATGCCAAAATGTCCAATCTATTCAAAATAAAACCTAAGCCTATATAACATAGACTAAGTCTCGTTTATTGCTGGAGTAAAGTTTGGAAATTTCTTCTCATCAAATCAATTGAACACAAATTGTCAACTCAAATCCAATTGCAAATCCAATTATAGAAGATTTTTACGACATATTTATGAATTAAATTGTATTTGTTATTGATTATTATTATATTACAAGTAAAAATTGTTACAATATTTATAAACT
>NW_025918807.1:0-192006 GCF_907164915.1 Impatiens glandulifera
ATTTCCATCTCCGAAGATCTATTCGCCCAACTTTTTGAGCTTCCGAAGGAAGGGATTTCAACCTTCGACGAGATTCCAACCGAGGACATCTCAGAAATACAAACCGTCTTCTCTAATGTCTCAGGCCCAGTTGAGGCTCACGGGAAGAAGAAATTTATGAAAATGGAGTTCTGCCTTCTTAATGACATTGTCTATAAGTCTCTTCAGGCGAGAGTAGGGTCGTTCGACGCCTACACCAATGAGCATTTTGAAATCATGGTGGAAATATTTAAGGGGATGACCATCAATTGATCGTCCATTCTTTTCTCCATCTCAACGGTGATGGTGTCGATACCGAAGAAGCATCATGTGGGCTTCTCTGTCCAACTGAGTAGACTACTTGAACACCTACAAGTGACCTTGGGCATAGTCGCTAATGTTCATACCAACAAGGTTATGACTTGCAACACTATTGGCAACTACATTATAAGGATGAAGGAGATTAAGGAGGCCAAGTCCACCTCATCCGTCCAATAGTCGAGTGGTCAGTCGACCACTTTATTCAAGTGCCCAACCGCCTTTAGTCGACCTACCGCAGCAAAGAGAAGAAAGTTGAGGGTGTAGAAGTCGACTGCAAGTTCCACCAGTCAGAAAAGGGCTTCTGTTGGGGAAACCACTAAGGTTTCCTCCGATGCGAAGAGGGCAAAGGAATAATCGGAAGCTGTCCGGTTAAACCAATCACACCGGAAGTCATCCGGTTAAGTCAAATGACCGACCACCATAAGAAGATACTTCGAGTATCTGTTGAGAACGATACCAAAGGAACAGACTGAACACTTCCATATTCATACAAGTCTGAGAAAAGTCTGCAGGCTGCAGAAGACAGTCCTACAGGATCTTTCCACTTCAGGATAAATCAGAAAGGCAATCTTCCAAGTACAGACAACTGTCTAACAGACAGTCACCATATTAAGTAAAAGACAAACCTAGCAGGTTTGTCTTACACACCGGAAGAACAAACTGCCAAGTTGACCGCCAGGTCTGAACAGTTGACCGCTAGGTCTGAATCACTGAACCTCTGCTCAGCCAATCAAATTTAAGGAAGTGAAATATGACCGTTGGAATATTTCACCTATAAAAGGAGCAGCTGAAGAAGAGTAAATGCGGGATATATTAGGACAAGTGGGATACAAGAGATACAAGTGGAGCACAGTGAGCATTTAATTTACAAGTGATAAGATTGTGTTCTATCTCTAGAAAAGCTTAAGTGCTAAGTTGAAGTGTGTATTTACAATTTCGGTGTAAATTGTACGGGTATTATCGAGAAGGAAATAAGTCTCGATCGGATTGTAGTTGTATTCCTTAGTGAATATCCTTCTCGCGGTTTCGAGAGGAAGGGGTGACGTAAGAGTTTTATCTCCGAACATCCATAAAAACCTGTCTTGTTATTTACTTTCTCCTGGTTCTACATTCTAACCGACCTGTACTAACCTATCTATACCGCTCTAACCGACTCTACACCACCTAAACCGAATCACCAGGTTACAAAAGCCGACCCATCAATTTCTAAACCTGTCTATTCAAAACCGGTTCTGCCTATCATACAAGTGTGCTGCTTCAACCTGAAACAAACCTCTTCCGCGCTTGAACCTAGTTCAAGGGTTTGTGACAGTTTGTGTAGTATTGAAACCCCGGTGTTAATCTCTAACCGGATTAATCACCACCATTTGAGTGAGACGCGCTAACTGGCCTAACCCCGGTCCTCCAGCCGCGACCTAGATCCTAACACTATGCGTCAATATAAAAAGTAGTTTATATTGAAAAAAAATAGTTTAGGGCTTCTAACTATTAAAAAGACAATTAAAAAAAATAGTTTAGGGCTTCTAACTATTAAAAAGACAATTAAAAATTATAACCCTAAACAAACAAGCCCTTCGGTAGGTGTCCGAGTCATGAACCGAGTAAGATACGTGTGTTTAGAGAAGATTTTGCCTAGGGTCAACGGGCTTGGGTACACGGTCAAAGCGGAGAAGAGACTCTCGATCGCGCACGCATTGATACTCGATCGGATGCAGAATTCTTTGGTCGATGTCGAGATTTCTCAGTCGTGAATCAGACTTAAGAAAAATCCTCGGTTAAATGCCAAGATTCATCAATCGGATGTCAAGAACATCAACTACATATTTTTTTATTTTCATTGGAGCTTCCATCCTTCGAACTGAAAGCATGAAAAGTTTCATCTAATCCCAACAATAATTTTTAACATCATCCAAATATATCAATCGATCGAAAAGACATTCCATTTGATCCAAACATTTTTTTGGGCCAAAACGGGGTTTTGGTTTTTAAGATTCAATTAGGTAAAAGAAGATTACCAATAGCTTCCTTATACATATTAAGATCAAATGGAAACAAAATACGGACACTGACTATCCGTTTTGACTAATTCAAGAATTGAATTTTTCTAGATTTTTGAAAATTTTAGTTTTTATGCAAAATAAGCTTAAAACTGTTTGGTGTTGATCCAAAACTACTCCTAACATCATTTAAAAGATGTTTCGAAACTTTTCGAAACTTTTCGAAACTTTTTCGAACCATAATTCTTGAGCTAGAGCTCAAGAATAAAAACCCAATTTTGTGATGTTTTAAAATTAAAATTGGGTGTTTTTTATTTAACTTGATTAATTCAAAAGAAAACTTTGAAATAATCTTAAGATTGAATTCGAATAAAAAATCAAGCAGTATACAATATTGCTCGAATTGAAATGTTAAAAACTTTAATTTGAATATGTAATTCGAATTCGAATTAAAGCTTATTGTGAGTTGGAGAAGACTCTAGAACTCTTTATGAAGCTTTAGGATGATCCATAAATAACTATATAGCCTTACACAAAAATTTTGAAAATTTTAAAAGCTTGAAAATTTTTAATGGCAAATTATATGATGTTTGGATTAGAAGCTTGATATTGTGATCCTTGGCTTCATCTTGGCCAGAGAATGCAATTTATAGTCTCCCTAAATTGATTACGGATGCAAGTGGACCAAATTTCAAACAAAAGACCATTAATGGATTTTGTCAGTTCATGATAAAATTTATCCGTTTAGGCGATGATGAAGTCTATGATCATATGTGAAATGATCACCAAGTTAGGGTGATCATTTCAAATTTTGAATCAACCAATTTGGTTGAGTATTGACGAAGTTCCATATTTGAAAAATCAAAGATTACGGAT
This sequence comes from Impatiens glandulifera, assembly GCF_907164915.1. Lineage (NCBI taxonomy): Eukaryota > Viridiplantae > Streptophyta > Magnoliopsida > Ericales > Balsaminaceae > Impatiens > Impatiens glandulifera. The sequence continues at coordinate 3,213 of NW_025918807.1, forward strand.
GATCATTATCATGCTCGTCGCGATGAAAAAGATAATCCATGGTTGAAAATGTCATCGTTTCTAGATAATGCGCAAATTCTTGGGCGTTCCATTCGTGTTTCGTCAACGCTAAACGCTCCGTCCGCGTTTGGGCTAACGACGTTGAGGCGCGCATTAGTTGATCCAGTGCTGCACATAATTACCTTCCTTCTATTGCAGCGAACGACATAACTTACTATTGTCCGTTGGATGAGGCTTAGGCGCTCATCTAATGGCTATGTGGTGAGCTTCAACCGTTTCTTCTATTTACGATTATAGTAGATCATAACCCCTTTTCAGCACTGGAACTTGTAAGCATGAAAATTTGATCTAACCTAATTTTTAAACAATATTATTATTTTTAATAATATTAAAATAATATTTTGAATTTTTATATTCAAAATAACTCAAAGAAGGAATTAAAACGTAATTAAGAGTTAATTATTGTGATAAATAAACCCTAATTAAGAAAATTGTTCAAAATACAAAAAATAATTTGTGGATAAAATATTGAATATTTTACCCAAATTAGACCAAAGAAGAGGTTAAAAATATTTAATTGTGCTTTAATCATGAATTATGTGTAATTTCTGACTTAAAACAATTAAATAAATACCCCAAAAATTCTCAAAATACCCAAAAAATAACATATGGTCATAATTTTTAGTATGATTCTAGAAATATTTCTTGTGAAATTTTTGGTGAAGAAAAACGTAAAAATGGGAATTAAAATCGATTTTAAATCACCTTTAAAAAAACAAAAAACTGATGATTCTATGTAGCAATTTTTTTTAATCTTTGCAGCAGGATCCTTGACCATCAGATGAGCGCCCAAGCATCATCCAATAACCCAAACACTCCCACGCAACCCGCTACAATAAATCAAGCGCGCACCTGCCACACCAGAACAACGAACGAGATGGACTAACCCTATTAGTCAAGAATGTTGACCGCAATTCGAACGCGAAAGGCATCAGACGCGATGCCGTTTCGGTCTTCTTCTTCCCTAGAGTAGGGTGTTCGCTGGATTCGTAGTTGTCACCGATGCGTTTCTTCTAGAAGGGACAACTCATGCTATGGGCGTCATTATCCCTTCAAAATTTGCCAACGACTCCGCCTCATCATCGCCAACAATTCCCCCTTATCTAGAAGCCTTATTCTTCCTTGGATAAGGATGCCACAGATCAGGGAGAAGATAATTGGAGGGAAATTTCGACTTAAATTACTCCTACCCGACCTACCTACCTGCAGTATAAATACTCCTCAATGCTTTGTGAAGCAAATCATCAAAGAACATCAGACAATTACATCATATAACGATCTAAACAAAGTTTGAAGTATCCAGCCAAAACTGATTTTTTTGTCAAAACCTTCTCCGGCCACCATAGTTTCGATCCAGGCTTCTGGATAGCCTCCAACATATCATAGGAGTGTTCTCCAAGAGTTAGTATGAATCCAGAACGCCTATATATCAATTTGTAATTAAAAAATTTGATTTTTTTCAAAATTTATAGTTTGATCGGGTTTAACCTGTTCTTAAACTTGATTATATATATTTTTTTTTGTTTAGAATCATTGTATATATCATGTATGAACTTTCTGTTAAGAGATCATATCAAATTAACTTAAATCAAGAATTTTGAATATTTGTGTTTGAAAACTGGATTTTTAAAATTATGTGTTCTTGGTTTAATCCTGATTTTTTGATCAAATCTATTGCTATAAATGTTTGTTGATATGTTAGGATGATTTTCAAACAACTATAACAATGTTTTGATCATATTTAATCAAACAATGTTTTTGAAAATTTTGGATTTTGATTCAATTTTCAAAAACTATTTTAATGTTTGAATGATGTTCTTGTATTGGTTGTGTTCAACTATATTCATCATTTCAAAACTAATGTAAAAAGGAGACATTGAAACAACCTAATTTGAAAAATCCCAAAATTTGACCTAGAAATGGTATTTTGAAAATGATTTTTGTAAAGATCCTAAAATCGTAATTTATGTTAAGGCTTTTGTTCTTCATGATCATATGAACTAACCGCAACTCACAGATCATGTTTCCATGATCTCAATCAAAAGTTATGAATTTCTGAAATTTTTTGACCAAAATAAGAACACACGGTTCTAAGGTTTTAGCCTAGGATCGGTAATCCTCGGTCCCGTTCTTCACCGGTAACCGAGAAAACGAACCCGGGTTAAAACCTAAGACTGAGAAAACTTAACCTTCGACCAAGGATCAAGACCGGTTTTTTTCAACTCCGACAGAGAATTAGGACCGATGTTCGTCATCTAGGATCGAGGATGATGATCGGTGTTCTTGAGGAGGACCGAACCCTATGACTGATGTTTCTAACATAGGACCGAACACCCCCTTTAGCCTAATTACGATGTATCTAACATAGGACTAAGCACCCCCTTTAGCCTAGGACCGATGTTTCTAATCTAGGACTGAACACTCCCTTTAGCATAGGACCGATGTTTTAACCCTTGAACCGTGTCCTCACTTAGCCTAAGACCGGTAAAACTAACCAAAATCTTATACCTAGGACCGAGAACCTAGACTGGTAGACTTGACCTGTGACTGAGCTTCCCAAATCTAGGACCAAGCAACTTGAGTTTAGGACTGAGCCTCCCAAACCCAGGACCGAGCTCTCTGGTCCCTTGACCAATATGACCCGAGCCCTAGTCCGGACCGCCCTGATCTTGACCAAGCTTGAACGAGCCTAGATCGGCTAAACCAAACCCATACCCTAGGACCTAGTCCTAGGCCTGTTTGGTTCCACTTTTTAAAGTCCAAAATTAGTTTTGTAATTTTAGAACTCGAATCCCTTTTCAAATAATCCTGAAAGGTCAAAAAATGAGATTTTTATATTCTCATGATATTTTATAAACCAATATTTTGATTAAAACCCCATTTGGAATTTATTTTTAAATTCTAACACCTTCCTATTATATTTTCAGGTTTTTTTAATCTAATATCAGCGCAATAGGTACACACCCTTTTTAAAAATAATTTTGTACAATTATTTACGTATTTTTAACCTATCCTTGTTTAGGACCTATAGACTACTAATTAAAGGAAATAAATATTATAAATAAATTTATCTTAGCCAGACTTTGTTTATTTTAGAAATTTTTTATAAACCATCGTTAGGCAGGCGTAGAGGATATAACGTGAAATCCCTTTCACGAGCGTCAACAGACAACAAACCTTTTCACAGAAACTCTGGTATAAATACGTTTACACACGTATAATTTTATTCATTTTCATAAAATCACTTGGCGACTCTAATTTTCAAACAAATAATCTTTTAAATTAACTATGGTAATTAATTTAAATCGGGCTCTGGTTAAATTATTATTTAGCCTAAGATTATTAAGATTTGAACAAAGGGTTAATTATTTTTACATAATTAATTTCTTACCACTCTAGGTATTTTTAAAATCTTTTAAAAACTTAGTGTTTTATTTTAAAAGATGACTGAAACGTAAACCAAGGTTGAAACACATCAAACCTCGAGCCACCCCGCAATGTATTCCCATGTAATGCCACACGTCGTTCTTGGCACATGCTAAGCTATAGTTGGGGAGCCGATTCCTGGGGGTCTTACAGAGCTTGTTTAAAATTGATTTTTGAATACTCTTTTTTACTTTATTTTCAACCTAAAAAATATGCAAAATATTTAAATAGACATAAATATTTATTTTGTCTATTTATTATTTTTTTTTAAAAACATTTTGGGGCTTTAAATAATTAATTTGGTATTTAAATAGATACAACATTCATCTATTTTTATTTATTTAATTTTTTGAGCACTTAAAATTAATTAGGATAAAATGAATGCAAAATTTATTTCAAATTATTTTATTTTTCTTAGCCTTTGTTTTAATTAATTAGAATTTAATTAATACAATAATTAATCCAATTAATTATTTAATCTTGATTTGGCCTTGATTTTAATTATTTTAAATTCATTTATTCAAAATAATTATTTTAATTTTTATAAACTGGGTATGTAAAATTCTAGTATTTACAAAATGCCCTTCTCGAACCGAGATTGATTACAACAAACTATTTTTTTTGTAAACATGTGTTTGAGTCTGACATATGGACACTATAAATATTGTAAAAAATTAAATTTTATCTTGATTAAATGTGAATATCAATAGATTATTCGTGTCAGATGTATTTTTTAGAATTATCAGTCAATAATATTTGGTTAATGATTGTTGGGATGATAATATACAAATGGTCATAGTTAGTGTCAATATACAAAATATAATTGCACATGAAAGTTGACAAACCTATTTACGTGTGTTACTAACAAGTAATGTTTAAAATGATCTTGTGTAAATGCTCGTAGTACTATCAATAGACAAGTTTATTTGAACGTGAAAGGTGACAAACTTATTCACGCGAGTTACTAATAAGTAACATAAAGGGTGATCATGTATAAATAATTGTTGTACTATCAATAGATAAGTTTTACTTGTTGTGAATGTCAATAAAATATTTACGAGAGTTACTAAAAGTAACATATGATGATAATGTATTAATGATCGAAGTACTATCAACAAATATATTTTCACTTAACGTAAATGTCAATAAACTATCCACGAGAGATACTAAAAAGTAACGTATGACGATCATGTATAATCGAAGCATTATTATTATTATTATTATTATTGTTATTATTATTATTATCAACAAATAGGTTTTTACTTGACGTGAATGCCAATAAACTATTCACGAGAGTTAATAAAAAGTAACGTATGACGATCATGTATTAATGATCGATTACTATCAACATATGGGTTTTTACTTGACGTGAATGTCAAAAGACTATTCACGAGAGTTACTATAAAGTAACATATGATGATCATGTATTAATGATCGAATTACTATCAACAAATAAGGTTTAATTAACGTGAATTTCAATAAACTATTCATAAGGGTTACTAAAAAATTTATGACGATCATGTATTAATGATCGAAGTACTATCAACAAATATGTTTTTACTTGACGTGAATGTCCATAAACTATCCACGAGAGTTACTAACAAGTAATGTATGACGATCATGTATAAATGATCGAATTACTATCAACAAATAAGTTTTTACTTGACATGAATGTCAATAAACTATCCACGAGAGTTTCTAACAAGTAACATATGGCGATCATGTACAAATGATCAACGTACTATCAACAAATATGTTTTTACGTGACTTGAATGTCAATAAACTATCCAAGTAATGTATGACGATCATGTATTAATGATCGAAGTACTATCAATATATAGGTTTTTACTTAACGTGAATGTCAATAAACTATTCACGAGGGTTACTCAAATGTAACGTATGACGATCATGTATTAATGATCGAAGTACTATAAAAAATGGGGTTTCACTTGACGTGAATGTTAATAAACTATTAATGAGGGTTACTAACAAGTAAAGTATGACGATCATGTATTAATGATCAAAGTACTACCAACAAATAGGTTCTTACTTGACGTGAATGTCAATAAACTATCCAAGTAACGTATGACAATCATGTATAAATGATCAAAGTACTATCAACATATATGTTTTTACTTAACGTGAATGTCAATAAAATATCCAAGTAACATATAATGATCATGTATTAATGATCGTAGTAATATCAACAAATATATTTTTACTTGACTTGAATGTCAAAAACTATTCATGACGGTTAATAAAAATTAACATATGAAGATCATATATTAATGATAGAAGTACTATCAACAAATAAGTTTTTAGTTGACGTGAAAGTCAATAAACTATTCACGAGGGTTACTAAAAAGTAACGTATGGTGATCATTTATGAATGATCAAAGTACTATCAATAAATATGTTTTTACTTGACTTGAACGTCAATAAACTATTCATGAGAGTTACTAACTAGTAACATATGGTGATCATATATTAATGATTGAACTACTATCAACATATATGTTTTTGTTTAACGTGAATGTCAATAAACTATCCAAGTAATGTTTAATGATCATGTATAAATGATCGAAGTACGGTCAATAGATAGATTTTTATTTGACGCAAATATAAATAAACTATCTATATAACGTATGAAGATCATGTATTAATGATCGAAATACTATCAACCGACAAGTTTTCTACTTGACGTGAATGTCAATAAACTATTTACGAGGGTTACTAAAAAGTAACGTATGAAAGAGAAAACCTCTTTGGACTTAAAAAATCATATCACAAGGCTACTGATGCATGCAAAGAAAGAAGAGATTGTTCTCAATAAAGAGAAAATACAGTAAAAAACCGTCCAATTGAATATACATTATCTTCAAGATTGGAACCAACTGAAGAAGGAAGAATACGAAAAGATAGTAAACTGGTCAGTGGAAACAACAAGGGAGATAAAGAAGGAAGAATACGAAAAGATAGTAAATCATCTTCAATACAAACTCCTTTCATTGTCAGAGGAATGAGAAAAAGAAGAGGAAGGGGAAGAATGCCTCTCTATGAAAACGGAAGGCATGGGAAATTGTTAAGCTGGAATAGTTAAGTTTGAATGTAGTCTTTTCTGTTTGTAAACTATGTTTTTTTAGAATGTATGAATATTACCAATCAGTTTTTTTAGACTCTTGTAATTGTCATCGTTAATCATAGTTAGGGTTTGTATACCTTTGATTTTTAACTCTCCCACTTTTGGGATTTTAATGAAATGGTTTTTAACTGTTTTCCAAAAAAAAGTAACGTATGACAATGATGTATTAATGATTGAAGTACTATCATCAACTTAGTTTTTACTTGATATAAATGTCAATAAACTATTCACAAGGGTTACTAACAAGTAATATATGGAGATAATGTATGGTTAATGATCGAAGTACTATCAACATATTGGTTTTTACTTGACGTGAATGTCTATAAACTATTCAATTAATGTATGAAGATCATGCACAAATGATCGAAGTACTATAAACAAATATGTTTTTACTTGACGTGAATGTCAATAACTATCCACGAGAGTTACTAACAAGTAACGTACATCGACCATGTATTATTGAACGAAGTACTATCAACAATTATAATTTTGGTTGGATCATACACAAATGATCTCGATACCTATTAAAATATAAGGTTTTGGTCGGATCATAGATAAATGATCTCGGGTACCTATCAACAAATAGAGTTTTAGTCGGATCATACAAAAATGATCTTAGGTACCTATCAACATATAGTATTTTAGTTAGATCATACACAATTGATCTCAAGTACCTATCAACATACAGGGTTTTGACTAGATCATACACAAAGGATCTCGGGTACCTATCAGCATATAAGGAGAGTAAATAACAAAGAATCATTCAAAAATAGTGAACTTCCATATTCCATTACCAAATGAGTTTTAGTTAGATAATACACAAATGATCTCGGGGTACCTATATATAAATAGGGATTTGGTCAGATCATATACAAATGATCTCTAGTACCTATCAATATATAAGGTTTTTGTTAGATCATACACAAATGATCTCGACTATTTATCAACAAATAAGGTGTTGGTCGGATCATGCACAAATGATATCAGGTATCTATCAACAAATAGGGTTTTGATCAGATCATACATAAATGATCTCGAGTATTTATCAACAAATAGGGTTTTGGTTGGATCATACATGAATGATCTTCTTGGGTACCTATCAACATATAGTATTTTCATTTTCTTGGGACAAGGCCGCTTATTTAGTTTTAACAACATTGGTTCTAGATTCTTTTGCCTTTAAGAGAACTATTTTAACATAATCTTATCCCTTTTAGTTTTCAAAGTTACCTTCATAACTAGTTCAAATTCGTCAATCGACGATTTCAAGTTTTTAGAAGGTAATTCATATATTAGGATGAAACGATATTTTCATATTCTTACTTTTAGAAACTTTTGTTTTTGAAAAGAAAGGACTTAGGGGTTTTAAAAAAAAGTTGAATTAGTTTGTTTTTGGTAATTGGAATAAACCTTGATTTCTTTAATGAATCATGATATTTTAGATTTAAAAGTATTCGAGGCTTAGCTTTGAACATATTTTCATGACCTCTTGTGATTTTCTCGTAAAGAAATCAAATCTCTTTTCCTGACTTTTGAGATATTAGTTATAAATTCGATTTCGTAGGTAAACGATTATCAAGAATCTTAACTCTTGAAGAAGATGGTCAAATCTTTTAAAATTTTGACATTGTTTAAATATTTTTGTTGATTATCTTTAAGCCACATTTCTTTAGAGTTTACTCATCTTAAAAATTAGCGAGTGTTTAGGAATTTTCAGCTTTGACATTTTTCTTTGCCACATATTTTATTTTTGTTTTTGTTGACTCTAGGTATATTTAATAAAATCAAATTTTTTTTCCTTGTTTTAATAATCAAGATTAGTGTTTGAGTGAACAACAAATGATGATTTCAATACCCCAACCTCTTTGAGTCGTTTTTAGTTTTAGGGATATATCTGGTAGAATCGGTATATTTTTGTTCTTATCGTAACAATCAAGACTAGAGTATGAGTGTTGCGCTAATATTCTGTTCTTTTCCTAATCATGCAAATATAAGGGTTATGATTATATGAGTAATTAGAAAAGATTTGGTGACCTGGAAAACGTCTTTACAAATCATGATTGGTAAGGGTTTAGGGAAGTCAGAATATATGGTGTCTTGTCCTTTGCGGATGAACTATCAATTAAGGGTTGGATGGATTGATATGTATTCTTAGGATATTTTACCTTTCTAGATTTTCTCAAATCTAGTTGGAGTATGTTCTATACCAAAATGATCTAAGTCAAAGAAATATCCCATTTTGCACATCATTTTTATGGATGGGAAGCTGAATGTGCTAAAGTTGATATCTTTGGATGAGTCTTCCCCTTGTTGAAAGATTGAACATATCTCGAATCCACTTAGCTCAATTTTTATAGTTTCAACATGAGTCGTGCCGCTAATGGAAATATTGTAGGTCACACCTTCAATAGTGATGATCTGATCGTTAATCATAAATCTTAGTTCTAGTGAAGTGTGAAGACTAAAGGCTTAGCTTGATGTAACCATGGTCTTTCTAATACGATGGTTGCATGTTTATGACACAAAAATCTATATCGAATGGTATGTTGACCACATGAATGGTGCTTCTTAGGCTACCCATAATTTTTCGATGGGAACTATCAAAACCTCCGACAGACAAGTCTGAGGGCATGAACTTGTCTCTAGGGATGCTGATTCTCTCAAGAGTCCTCCATGGACATATTTTCAAGGCCGAACCATTATCGATGAGTGTCATATGAATTATTTTTCCTTTTATATATATAGAAATGTATAGGATCTTGGCATGATTTGTTTTTGCCGTTGGAAAATCATTGTCTTCAAATCAATTATGTTGTGTTGAGAACCAATGAAGATTATTCCCACCAATTCCTCTAGGGAGGACTTAGTAGGGAGATTGGCCTTTCTCAACTCATTTACGAAAACTTTCATGTGTTTGATAGACTACATCTGAATTTCCCATATATAAATATTAGCGTTCGTCTTTTTGAGTTGACTTAGGAGACTATCTCAAAGATTTGGAACTCTATGCTCATTCTCCTTTCTTTTATATAGGGATTGTTCGGAGACTATTGGTGTATTAACCACTATTGTTTTTATGAAACTTGGTTGAAAGTCACTTCTACTTCGAGTCACCATAATTTATGTATGGGTATTGATTGGGGAGACATTTTTTTTAGTTCATCCATGATCCACCATCTAATAACTTTGCTTGGAGTGACCTAGATGAGTTCGACCTTCTTTTTGGGCTAATGGCTAATCATGTTAATTTCCAGCCCAGTGTCATGGATTAGATCCCATAGCATATTTGTATCGAGTGTAATCTTGTTAGTAGTGAACATGTTAGTTTGATGGTCTAGTAGGGGGTTCTTTGTTATCTCAGGCTTTACAATGACATTTTGGTTAATCAAGTATTAGAAGAGGTTGTTTAAGGGCACTGCAATTATTAGTTAAATGATCTTTCATTTGGTGATAATTACACCAAGCTCCCTCATACTTTCCCAAGAAATGTTTATCAGTTCTTGGGATTAAGAGCTTAACTATGTCTTTCTTTTGTAGGAGGACCATGACTTGGCTTAAAGGCATACCAAAATTGTTGAAGACTCTAGGGGGTCTGGGCGTCTTTGGAGCCGGTTATTTAAAGGCTGTCGGTGGGCTTGCCTTGACCTGTGTGGGCTTATGGTGGCTTGTTTTTATAGGAATGGTTCTTAGAACTAGCTGCCACATGGTGTACTTCGATATTTTCCTTTTCCGGAAAACGATTTATAGGTTGATATTCCTTAACCATTTTTTTCTTATTTTCTTTCTTTCTCGATTACATTGTCGAGGTTGTTCCCCGTTTTAACAACTTTTCATGTTTTAGAAAGTCTTGACTTCAAATCCTACAAAATACTAGCCATTGACGCTTTCTAAAATCATGTCAATTTGTCTCTATTCAGGAGGGAGTCAATTTCTCATACTACGATCTTCCATATTTATATAAAAACCACGAATTTTTCATTTCCCTCTTGTTTGATGTTTTTTAGTTTCTTTTATGGTCTTTCCAGATTTAGATACATGTTGAAACGTTCTACAAACAATGTTGCTAGTTCCTTAATAGTTTCTAAGTATAGTACATTTTATTGAAGATACCTTTATAAAGTAGTGTCATCAAGGTATTAGGGAAATAAATAGAGTGGTGTCAGTTCTCTGATCTGTAGTGGAGTCATTACAGATGTATACATTTTGAAAAAGACAGAATGTCACTTTTATCAACATATTTGGAAATGGCTAGTAGTTTGACACATATTGGGATAATTTTTCTCTCGATTATTTTCATGGATTTTTTCCTGTCATGATGTTCGTCGATGCCTTTGCCTTTGGCTATTTTATCTAGTTGAACTTTCATTTCAACTTGCATGGCTCGTACTTGGGCAATTTGGCATTCGTATTTGGTAGAGGATGGTTGGTTGGTCACTGAAATCGGTACTCCTTGTATTCCCATGGGGTTTATTTTATCATCGTGAGTCCCGTGTTGTGCTTTTGTAGTCTTGTCGTAATCGTCGTTAGAGTCTTCATAAAATGAGACCTCCTCTTGAGTTCGAGGACTAGGAGGGTTATGGTTAATGGGAGTGAACATAACCAATATAGGTTGGGTAGGAAAACAAAAGGAAAAAGGCATGATTTGAGATGTGGATGGCATGACTTGATTAACCAAAGAACGTTTAATTAGCGGGAGCTATTCTGTCATGTGTTGGAGAGTTGCCTTCATCCTTTTGAATTCAATTGTTGAGACTGCTTTTAGTATTGGAGTTTCTTCATCCATTCTATGGGCATAAAATATACAGTTATTGGATCTCTCTTTCTTAGGACCGTAACAACCGATTGAGGTTGTAAACTATGATTGAGAAGAGGTGAGGATTTACAATTGTATATTGGTAGATACATTAGGTCAGCTGCTTGGAGGAATCGTTTGGTATCTGGACAATGGTTGTTCCAAACACATGACTTAAGACAGACGTTTGTTGACTGAAGTAACAAAGTGCACTAGGCCTAAGATCACCTATGGTGATAACAACAAAGGTAAGACCGTGAGTAAGGGTAAGATTATCCATGGTAACCTCACCATCAACAACGTGCTACTAGTTGAAAACATGTTCTACAACTTGATTAGTATCATTCAGATGTGTGACAATGGCTATACTATTGAATTTCAAAAACATACATGCCTGGTTAAGGATTAGCAGGGTAACATCTTGCTGACCGAAAGTAGAGTAGGAAATTATTACAAAATGAACTGAAAAATAGGACGTCCGATCCTTTATGCATGTTAGCCAAAAATGATCAAAACTGGCTATGGCATAAAAGATTAAACCATCTTAATTTTAAAACTATTAGAAATATTTGTTCAAATGATTTAGTTTCTGGAATGCCAAAATTAAAGTTTTAAAAAGATAAGGTCTGTCCTACTTGTCAAATGGGAAAACAGGTCAGATGAACTTGTAAAAGTAAAGAGAATTCTCAATCCGACTGGTGTCTGGAGTTATTGCACATGGATCTTTTTGGTCCAATCCCAGTCAATATTTTAAGGGGAACTAGATATTCCCTTATCATTATTGATGATTATTCCAGATTTAGTTAGGTTGTATTTTTAGCTTATAAGGATCAAACCGCTTGAAATTTGATTAAGATCCCTAAAAGACTTCAAAATGAAAAATCTTTAAGTATTATAAATATTAGAAGTGACCGGGAAACCGAGTTCACCAACAGACGACTGCCTTCTTACCTTGAGGAGACCGGTATTAGACACGAGTTATTTAGTGCTAGAACTGCACAGGAAAACGGTGTTGCTGAAAGGAGGAACATGAAACTGAAGAAAGCAACAAGATATATGATAGATGAATTAGGTGTCTCTCAAAGACTTTGATAAGATGCTATAAACACAGCATGCTATACTCAAAACAGGTCAATGATTAATAAATGTTTTAATAAAACACCGTACGAAATATTTTATGGAAGAGTTCCTAAAGTTTTATATTTTAGGATTTTTGGATGTAAGTATTTTATTCACAACAATGGGAAAAATTACTTGGCTGCGTTTGATGCTAAGACAAATGCTGAAATTATGTTAGACTATTATTCAGTTAGTAAAGCTTATAGAGTGTATAATAATCGAACTCTAACTGTTGAAGAATCTTACCATATCGTCTTTGATGAATTTGTTGAAAGCAATTCAGATGAAATCATTGAAGTTGCTAACAGTTTGGAAGCAACTACTCTCCAATCTGATAGTGATGATGAAGTTCTGATCAACAAGATCAACTCATCTGATCAGACGGATGATCCGGTTGATGTTCAACCAAACAACGAACCTATAATTCAATAGACGACTGACAGTCCGAACGTTGCGGGGCCATTTGACCAAACGTGTGATCCTTTAGGACCAAGCTTAAAATGGAACATAAATCATGTTGGGTCAAATTATTTTGACCAAGTGTTGAAATAATTTAACCATTGGAATTTTGATGATGAAATGATTTATGCGTTTTGATGCAGGTGTATCGAAATCATATTTCATGAGACTTGGCTCTAATGAGGCTCATTAGACCGATTTGGCATTAGATGCACAGAATTAGACGTGCAGTCTAACTCAGTGGAGTTAGACGTGCAGTCTAATAGATCTCAAAATTAGACGTGAAGTCTAACTCAGCGGAGTTCGACGTGTAGTCTAATAGATCTTGGAATTAGACGTGCAGTCTAACTCAGTGGAGTTAGACGTGCAGTCTAACTCAGCGGAGATAGACGTGCAGTCTAATAGATCTCGAAATTAGACATGCAGTCTAACATAGAGGAGTTAGACGTGCAGTCTAATAGATCTTAGAATTAGACGTGTAGTCTAACTCGTGGAGTTAGACGTGCAGTCTAACAGATCTCAGAATTAGACGTGCAGTCTAACTCAACGGAGTTAGACGTGCAGTCTAATGGATATCGGAATTAGACATGCAATCTAACTCAGCGGAGTTAGACGTGCAGTCTAATATATTTGGAATTAGACGTGCAGTCTAACTCAGCGGAGTTAGACATGTAGTCTAATGGATCTCTGAATTAGACGTGCAGTCTAACTCAGCGGAGTTAGATGTGCAATCTAATATATTTGGAATTAGATGTGCAGTCTAACTCAACGGAGTTAGACGTGCAGTCTATTGGAATGTGAAAGTTAGACGTAAGTCTGACTCCTTCAGACAAGTCTGAAGTAGAACCAGAATTAGACGTGCAGTCTAACTTAGTGGAGTTAGATGTGCAGTCTAAGTCAGTGGAGTTAGACATGCAGTCTAATGGTTTGTAATAATTAGACGTGTAGTCTAATTGGTGAAAGTTAGACGTGCAGTCTAACTCCTTCAGACAAGTCTAAAGTAGAACCGGAATTAGACGTGCAGTCTAACTTAGTGGAGTTAGACGTGCAATCTAATGGTTAGTGAATAATTAGACGTGTAGTCTAATTAGGTGAAAGTTAGACGTGCAGTCTAACTCCTTCAGATTAGTCTGAAGTGATTGTAATTAGACGTAAGTCTAAGCCCATTAGACTAGACGATCTAATGGATTATGTTCTTAGACGGAGATGTTTTATTTCATTAGACGAGGTCGCCTAACTGAAATACGTCTAATGCTCAGCTTAAGAAGAATGCTTGAAGCTAGTACCCGCCTACCCACGTGCTATAGCTGTACTCTACTCCTGCTCCACTTTCTAGTGAAGATTAGTACGATAGCTATATGCAACCAACCAAAGAATGCTACGTAAGAGAATTTCCCTCATATTACTTGTTTTGCAGGTACATCCCTCATATTACTACCAGTTGTTTTACGGCCACGATCCTTGTGCTCAGAACCTGCTGTGTACTATGGAGGCTTTCCAATGGAAGAGTTCCACGTATCATTCTAAAAGATTCGACCGTTAATCTCTACCCAATATTTATCAAATCTCAAGGAAAACGGACAATCTGCCCAACTAATTGAAACATCTCTCTATCATCTTGCTTTGCTGAATTACAGAGAGAGAAATCAAGCCTTTGAATATTCATACTGTGAAGCTGCTTTCCTGATTGTACTGTGTGTGAATCAAGAGAGAGCTAAAATCAAAAACACCTTTATCTGAGTGATATTCTTCATCTTGTAAATTGAACAGAGTGTGTTCTGTTCAATAGTGAGCTAAGTGCGTGCAAACTGTATTTGATTCTAATCATATTATAGTGAATCCTTCCTGTGGTTGGAAGAAGGGGTGACGTAGGAGAGTTTATACGAACATCCATAAACAAACTGCTGTGTTCTTTCATTTCTGTCATCTTTTCATTCTTCATCTTGAGCTTCAAACCCATGTAAACAATTCTTCCTTGATTCTGTTTCAAGTGTTTACAAGAGTTTGCGTAGAATAGAAAGTGAATTAAATCCTTAACCAGATTTCTTTCAAACCGTTTTTCATAAGCCTTCATCAATAGCCAGACCCCCGTCTCTATTGATAAAACCGATCCTATCAATTGGTATCAGAGCCCTGTTTCTATTCTCCAGCTTTTCCTGAAAAATGTCGACCATAACCAAAGATGCCAGTTCTACAGCCATTCCAACTTTCTCTCGAGAAAACTACATTATATGGAAGAAAAGAGTTCGTGCTCATCTTTCTTCTCTTCATGACGACATGTGGAGTGTCGTCACAGAAGGTCCTATCAAGATCGATAAGGAGAAAGCTGATTGGACCGCTGAAGAAAGGAGACATAAAAATCTTAACAACATGGCTCTTGATGTTTTGTACAGATCTCTCGATGATAGAATGTTCAACTACATCATCGAGTGTGATACATCTAAAGAGGTCTGAGAAAGACTCACCCAACTGTGTGAGGGCAACGAGCAAACAAAGGAAAACAAGATTATGGTTGCCACTCAGCAGTTTGATAGCTTCAAGATGCATCCTGGTGAAACAATGAATGACTTCGACACCAGATTCAGCAAGATTGTCTCCTCTCTATCCATTCTAGGCAAAACCTATAGCAACAGGGAGTTTTCTATCAAGGTCATGCGTGCTCTTCCAAGGGAATGGGACATAAAGACGATGGCAATGAGAGAATCCAAAGATCTTAACAAGATCTCTCTCTTTGATTTCTTCGTTGATCTCAAGGCCTATGAGTTTGAGCTGAACTGTAGGATGGAAGAAGATCAACCCACATTCGTTATTATTGCCAAGGCGCTGGTGACTGCTAAAGAGCCACCAACCGCTCCGGATGTGAAGATGGCAGCTCAGCAGCTGAGCAGCGACGCCATGTCTCTCTTTGTGAAGAAGTTTGGCGACTTCATGAAGAAGAGAAACTCTAACTCAAACTCTTCAAATTCTAATGATAATAAAAAATCTAAAGCTAATGATACTTGTTTTAACTGTGGTATTAAAGGTCATTATGCATCGGAATGCCGGAAGCCGAAACGTGAAGATGCCAAGGATGATGGAAAAGAGTTGAAGGCTCTTATGGCAGGTGACGGGAAGAACAAACGAAGTAGTCATGGTTCCTACTTCTCATCCAGAAAGTGATGTAGAAGAGGTGGTATGCTTCATGGCAAGAGAAGATGAAGAAAGGACTCAGGAAACTGAGGTATTTGACTTCTCTTCCGAAAGGTTTTCAAGGGAACAACTGGTAGCTGCACTAGATGATATGGTCATCGAGTACAGAAAGCTAGCAGAATCCCTAAATGAAACTAAATCTTCACCAGATGTAAACAAACCAAATCGGTTTCAACCTGAAGAGTCAAATGTTTTTGAAAAGAAGATTGAAGAGATCTCATCTGAGAATGAGATACTCAAAGAACATATTCAAACTCTTTCATCTAAAAATAAGAGGTTAAACTATGTTGTCTGTGCATGGACAAGGTCTGGAGAAGCTGTCAAATATCAGATCAGCAAGTTAAAACCTGCTGGATCTAGATCCGGATTGAGATTTGATAGCAATGACCCTAACCTGTCATACAAAAAGTCAAACTCACCAACTGACAAGCTTAAGCCAATAATTTTTTGTCAAAGGGAGTATAACTGACATTGAATCTGATCCCATTCATGAAGAAGTAGCTTTCAAAAATGAAATAGTTTATGTTCCGCTGACTGTTAACTGGCTTAAGAATAAGCTAGAAGCAGCTAACAAGTCTGCTAATCTAAAACCTGACTCTAAGTCAAGGAGTTTAAAAGAAAGTCTTCTTCAAAAGCTAAAGGATCGGTGGCTAGCAGGAAGTCATCTGCTAAGTCAAAATCTTATGCATTAATCACAACACAAAATGGGAAATCCATCCAAATAACTCAAATATGGATTCATAAGGGACTAATTGATCGAAGACCCAATTGTATATGGGTACCAAAATGTGTAAATAGTTTCTTTTGTAGGTGATGCAGGAGGATTGCAGGAAGGAAGCAAGAAGAATACTTTTTTGAGTACACAGCCTAGAAGATCAACAATGACTTTTGCCATTCTAGTAGATTAAATGTTTTTATTTGTTAAAAATATTTTTGGTCTTTGGATCACAAAAATTGTATCTTATGCCTTTCTGTCCCTATACAAAATGAGAGGGAAAATTACTTTGGAAGTAAGGATACTCTCAAGAAAAAAAATCCTTAATCGGTCTATTAGACAAGTGTGTATAAAAGAAATGGTTTGTACTTAGACGTAATTTTGCTCAAAATCCATACATCTAAGTCTATATGTTGAGGTTTTAAACCTACACGATTAGACGGATACGTCTAATAGACGTTAGATATTTTTACGTCATGAGCAAGAGGGTGCTCACGTCTAATCAAACACACGTTTGACACGTGGTATTCATGCGGAATTAGACGTACACGTCTAATAGACATTAGACGTATTTTTATACAACACGGAATTAGACGTATGCGTCTAATAGACCCATCCGTCTAATAGACGTTTAGATATATGGATTTACGCAGTAAGAAAAACGTCTAACTACATGCCGATTAGACTGATCAAGGACAGCTGTCCCACGTGAGGAGATATCCGTTTTTCCCACTCAAATATCAAATAGTCATCTCTTAACAACGTGAAGACACATATCTTTCAGGTTTAGAGAAAATGACTGATATACCCTCATTTTTAATGATGACTCCTTGAAAAGGACGTCTAGAATTTATTGATGGGCCATACCCTTAAGAAAAGTGACGGTTATTCTACATATTTTTTCTTTGTCTATATAAGGACATCTTTGCATGAGTTTGAAGGATTTCCATCTCTCGAAATCCTTAAGAACCCTAGTTTTCTTTGCATTCCTCTCTCTAAATCTCCCTGAAATCTTGTGTCTATTCATATTCCTCTAAAAATGGTGAACAAAAGAATCACTCTGGGTCATTTTACATTGCAGGTGGACTTTCCATCGGTCTACACCTTTGATCAGCCGAAAGTAGTAGATATGTTCAAAACCCTAGAGTATTTTGGGTTAAGGAAGTATCTTAGAGGTCCATTCATCTTCTATGAAAAAGAAGTTCGCGAGTTCTTCAAATCTGCAACTATGGTGGGCGAATCTATCGTAGCAAACGTCAACGACGTGGAAATATTGTTCGATGAAACTGTATATGCGGAGTTCTTTGAACTTCCGACGGAAGGGAACACGTTCGACTTGATTCTTTAATCAGATATTATGCAAGAGATGAAGACGGCTTTTCTGCCGATGGCTCAATGATCCATGTAAATGGAAACAAGAAGGTCCTCAAACCCCACTTCATTTTGCTGAACGATGTGATTGCAAAAGCCCTACAAGGGAAATCTGGTTCCTTTCATCTCTATAGTCAAGACCGTTTTGACTATATGTGCGCGATCTCAAAAGGAATCCAGGTAAACTGGGCATCTACCCTTTTCTAGAACCTTTGCCTTTCTATCTTCCAGGCAAACAAGGAAATCACAACGTATGCGGGTCAACTCAGTCGATTGATAGAGCATTTGGGGGTTCCTATGGGTGAACTTGAGTAGATCAACACTCCCAAGGTATTCTCTGCCCTTACTGTTGCTAGTACCTTGATGAGGATGAAGAACAATATGGAATCCGCTTCTGGTGTGTCTAGTTATCAGACAAGTGGTAAGCCTTCCACTCGATCCAAACAGCCATCTGCTTCTATCATGTCAACGGGGGCAAAAAGATCAAAGACAGTGAATGAATCGGAGGCCAGTTCCTCCAGTCTGAAAAGCTCCACAAAGAAGGATTCCGAATCAGTCGATTCAAGATTATGGCAAGGTTCAGGCGTACTTGCTGCTACTACCATGTCTTCTCTGTCTTCTTCGGCAACCATCCTGAGAAAGCCCTCGAGATCCAGTGTCTCAAAGGAAAAGAAGTCGAAGGCTCCCCGCGCGTCTAAATAATTGAAGGTAACGTCCTCTTCTAGACCTGTGGCCGATGTGCCTAAGTTTAATGTTCCTGTAGTGGAACAAGATGAATCTGTTTTTACTCCGGTAAAAGAAACTGCTGAAGGGCCCGTTGTTGAGTCAACTGGTCCAAATAATGAAAATGCTAACAGGACTAAGTCTCATGTAACTCAACCCGATCAAGTAGCCACAGGTGTTACAGAAATCTCTCAACTAGAACAAGGTGCAGTTCTTACCCTTGTTACTGGTAAATCTTCTGAAAAGGATTCTTTAGTAGCCGGGAAGGTTACTCGTGCAGAGCTCCCTACTAAACTATGCAAGAAACCCCAATCGGCTTACGAATTGATGCGTTCCGCAAGGTTGTCATGTGGAATTGTCTTCAGTGAAACCATACCTGCTCCAAATTCTGTCGAGGTTGTTGGAAAAGGTAAAGATATTGAAATTCCGATTTCTTAAGAAGTATCGGAGGCAACAAGAATTGTTGACCTCGTGTTAGATCAAGTCAAAGCCATTGCGGCTGAAAAGTTGGAAATTTTTGAATCATGGTCCCTGGAAAGATTGTCTGCCAAGTACAATAAAACTCTATCAAACTCTGCAATAACCCGAGAGTGGAAGAAGCGTGTAGCCAATGAGAAGAAAGTTCTCAAGTGTGCTAAAACTTCAGAAGTGGCTGAACCTTTGAAGAGAAAGGATCTTGTTGAAGCGTGCTTATGTGGAAGAGCACTTTTCCTAATTCTTGAAGCTAGAAAGACTAATTTTAACCCTATTGAGAAAGGCTCTGAGGTGGAAGTGAAAGTGTTAAGGAGGCTAGAAAATTACGTCTCGGTGGCTACCCGATACGTTCATGGCGCTAATTGCTCTAGAGCAAAACCTTTTGATGATGATGAACTGATGGATATCTTTGATGCTAATGATGATGCCTATGAGCTAGATGCTGTTCTTTTGATTGAATTTGGGAATCTTCTGCTGAAGAAAGACGTATTCTGGATCAACCCATTCAAGAGAATCCTCATGTAGAAGAAGAAGTGATTGTTCAAGAGCCTGAACAAGCTCTTCTAACGAATGAAGAAGAAGTGGTTGAAGAAGATGTGGTTGAGGAGTCTGCTCAAGCACCTATTGATGAAAATGTTGCGATATCCCCTGTTGTGAGAACAGAGGAAGCCCAAGAGAAGGTGGCTGAGGTAACTCAACCATAGATTATCAGATCTGAGGGGGAACTTTCCAAAGACAAGGATGTTGAAGAAGAAAGTTCCTCATATGAGGAGGAACAAGACCAATACGCAAGTTATGCCAGGCCTCTTCCATTCCCCAATATCATTGCGGGAAGTGTTCATGAAAATGTCAACAACCCTCGTCACTACTCTGGAGATCTGTATGAAAGATTTCAGAGAGCTGAAAGTGAACTGTTGGAAGAAGAGCAGAATGAAGCTGATAAGGTAGCTGAGAAGGATCAACTAGAGCAATCCATGTAGATTCACACTCATTTTGAACCTATCCAGAGTATGGAAGAAGAGTCTCAAGAGAATTCATCCAACGAAGAATCCTCTACTGAAGGTTTTAAGCTTCTAAAGTCTATGAATTCTATGTTCTCATCTCTTCAGAAGAACGTGGTTTCGATGGGATCAAACATGATTAAGGCTTTGAACACCCAGAAAGAAGAAAGAAAGGATTTTGCTGAAGTTATCAAAGTTCTTACTAAATTGGACAATACTCTGAAGAAGAACACGTATGAGACTCACGTCTCAAATTTAAACTTCTCCAACTTTGAAAAGAAGCTCTTCAGCCGTCAATATGAAATGATGGACCTTGAAAGGCACATCAACAATGATCGTCATAAGGAGACTATGGATGAATTCAGCCTGATAAAGAATCAAATGGTAGAAATTCAAGGATGTTTAAGAAGAACAGATGTTGAACGACAGGAATTTGCTGACTCTATTGCAAGGAAGTTTCAAGCAAAGGAGAATGCTAAAGCTGATGCTGATAGAGATCAACCTCGAATCACCTAAGGTGAGTCAAGTAAAAGAAGTGACGGTGTCAACCGACACTAGATCCAGACGAGCTCCAAGTAACGATGAAAATCCTAGGCCAACTAAAAGAGGCGGAGGTCGAAGCGGTGGTGATTGTGGAGGCCAAAGCAGTGGTGGTGGTCGCGGTAGGCAATTTGGGTTTGATCAAAGAGGTCGTGCCAGTGGCGGTGATCGTGGTGGTAGACCAAGTGGAAGCGGTCGTGGTAGTTGTAGTCTTTCTCCGTTTCTAAATATGCTATCTGATCAAGACATGAGCCCAACCGATCCTCGAGTTAAAAGGGAAGAACAATAATTTCTTTTCTCTTACTCTATTTAAGTTTCTTGAACAATGTTTCTTTAATGATGTTTTAAATATTGGTCTTGGAAATTTGTGAAATATGATGTAAGTAAACAAGGTTTGTTTATTTATATGATGAATGCATATTTTGGTATATTTATGTAGGTTTTAAATTTCATCATCAAAAAGGGGGAAATTGTTGGGTCAAATTATTTTGACCGAGTGTTGAAATAATTTAACCATTGGAATTTTGATGATGAAATGATTTATGCGCTTTGAGGCAGGTGTATCGAAATCAAATTTCATGAGACTTGGCTCTAATGAGGCTCATTAGACCGATTTGACATTAGATGCACATAATTAGACGTGTAGTCTAACTTAGTGGAGTTAGACGTGCAATCTAATAGATCTCAAAATTAGACGTGAAGTCTAACTCAGCGGAGTTAGACGTGCAGTCTAATAGATCTTGGAATTAGACGTGCAGTCTAACTCAGTGGAGTTAGACATGCAGTATAATAGATCTCGAAATTAGACGTGCAGTCTAACTCAGCGGAGTTAGACGTGCAGTCTAATAGATCTCGAAATTAGACGTCTAGTCTAACTTAGCGGAGTTAGACGTGCAGTCTAATAGATCTTGGAATTAGATGTGCAGTCTAACTCGTGGAGTTAGACGTGCAGTCTAACAGATCTCGGAATTAGACTTGCAGTCTAACTTAGCGGAGTTAGACGTGCAGTCTAATGGATCTCGGAATTAGACGTGCAGTGTAACTCAACGGAGTTAGACGTGTAGTCTAATATATTTGGAATTAGACGTGCAGTCTAACTCAGCGGAGTTAGACGTACAGTCTAATGGAATGTGAAAGTTAGACATAAGTCTAACTCCTTTAGACAAGTCTGAAGTAGAACCGGATGTAGACGTACAGTCTAACTCAGTGGAGTTAGACGTGTAGTCTAATGGTTTGTAACAATTAGACGTGTAGTCTAATTGGTGAAAGTTAGACGTGCAGTCTAACTCCTTCAGACAAGTTTGAAGTAGAACCGGAATTAGACGTGTAGTCTAACTTAGTGGAGTTAGACGTGCAGTCTAATGGTTAGTGAATAATTAGACGTGTAGTCTAATTAAGTGAAAGTTAGACGTGCAGTCTAACTCCTTCAGATTAGTTTGAAGTGATTGTAATTAGACGTAAGTCTAATCCCATTAGACCAGGCGGTCTAATGGATTCTGTTCTTAGACAAAAATGTTTTATTTCATTAGATGAGGTCGTCTAACTGAAATACGTCTAATGCTCAGCTTAAGCAGAATGCTTGAAGCTAGAACCCGTTGACCCACGTGCTATAACTGTACTCTACTCCTACTCCAATTTCTAGTGAAGATTAGTACGATAGTTATATGTAACCAACCAAAGAATTCCACGTAAGAGAATTTCCCTGATGGAATATTCGGCGCACTACCAGTTGTTGTACGACCACGATCCTTGTGCTTAGAACCTGTTGTGTACTATAGAGGCTTTCCAATTGAAGAGTGCCACGTATCATTCTAAAAGATTCGACGTTAGTCTCTGCCCACTATTTATCAAATCTCAAGGACAACGGAAAATCTGCCCAACTAATTGAAACATCTCTCTATCATCTTGCTTTGTTGAATTACAGAGAGAGAAATCAATCTTTTGAATATTCATACTGTGAAGCTGCTTTCCTGATTGTACTGTGTGTGATTCAAGAGAGAGCTAGAATCAAAAACACCTTTAGCTGAGTGATATTCTTCATCTTGTAAATTGAACAAAGTGTGTTCTGTTCAATAGTGAGCTAAGTGTGTGCAAACTGTATTTGATTCTAATCATATTATAGTGAATCCTTCCGGTGGTTGGAAGAAGGGGTGACGTAGGAGAGTTTCTCCGAACATCAATAAACAAACTGCTGTGTTCTTTCATTTCTGTCATCTTTTCATTCTTTATCTTGAGCTTCAAACCCAAGTAAACAATTCCGCCTTAATTCTGTTTCAAGTGTTTACAAGAGTTTGTGTAGAATAGAAAGTGAATTAAATCCTTAACCAAATTTCTTTCAATTCGTTTTTCATAAGCCTTCATCAATAGCCAGACCCCCGTCTCTATTGATAAAGCCGATCCTATCAAATCATCCACCCGAATTAATAATTAATAATCATAATGCTCCTCTTAGGACCATACACCAATTATTGGATTAATTTTAAAACTCCGCCTTTATTTCTCAAATTGAGCCAAAGAAAATCGATGAAGCATTGCTTGATCCCGATTGGTTAAATACTATGCAAGAGGAGATGAATCAATTTGACAGAAATAAAGTGTGGCATCTGACTCCAAGACCAACTGATAAATCGATTATTGGAACTAGATGGGTTTTTCGAAACAAGCTTAGTGAAAACGGCTTGGTTGTGAGAAACAAAGCCCGATTGGTAGCTCAAGGC
The DNA here is from genome assembly GCF_907164915.1 of Impatiens glandulifera. Classification (NCBI taxonomy): domain Eukaryota; kingdom Viridiplantae; phylum Streptophyta; class Magnoliopsida; order Ericales; family Balsaminaceae; genus Impatiens; species Impatiens glandulifera. The sequence continues at coordinate 26,941 of NW_025918807.1, forward strand.
TATAGGTAGGAGGAAGGAATTGACTTTGAGGAGTTATTCGCACCTGTCGTTAAATAGAATCTTCCTAGCTTATGCATCCTTTAAGAACTTTAAAGTTTATCAAATTGATGTAAAAGTACATTTTTTAATGGAATTAATAATGAGGATGTGTATGTTGAACAACTTCTTGGCTTTCAAGATCACTCCTTTCTCAATCATGTCTTCAAACTTGACAAAGCTTTATTTGGTCTTAAGAAAGCTCCTAGAGCTTGGTATGACACTTTAACAAAGTTTTTATTTGATCATGATTTTATCATTGGAACAGTAGATAAAACTTTATTTAGATTTGTTTAAGATTCTCATATTCTACCTGTCCAAATCTATATTGATGATATCATATTTGGATCAACTAACCCCAAATTATGTAAGAAATTTTTTAAGTTGATGTAGGAAAATTTTGAGATGAGTATAATGGGATAATTGACGTTCTTCTTAGGTCTACAAGTTCGTCAACTTGAAGATGACATATTCATCAATCAAGCCAAGTACACTAGGGAACTGCTGAAGAAGTTCGGCATGAAGAGCTGTTCAACTGCCTCTACTCCAATGAATTTGTCTAGCAAGATTGATAAGGATAAAGAAGGCCAGAGTGTCAATATCACTACATATAGAGGGATCATCGGCTCCATGCTCTACCTAACAGCTTGCCGGCCAGATATCTTGTTTGTTGTCGGCGTCTGTAGAAGATTTCAGGCTAACCCTAAATAAGTTAATTATATTGCTATTAAAAGTATTTTGAAGTATTGAAAGGGAACTCAAAATGTGGGACTGTGGTATCGGAAGGATTCCATTTTCAATTTAATTAGCCATTCTGATGCAGATTATGCAGACTGTAAGATCGATCGGAAGAGCACTAGTGGGACTTGCCAGTTCCTTGGTGATCGTATGATCTCTTGGTTCAGCAAGAAGCAGATGTCCTTCGCCACATCTACAACAGAGGCTGAATACCTTGCTACAGGCAATTGCTGCTCTCAGCTTTTGTGGGTTCAACAACGACTAAGGAATTATGACATCCAGGAAGACGAGTCTTCAATTTTCTACGACAACACTAGCGCAATTTCCATAACATACAACCTGGTGTTGCATTCCAGAATCAAGCATATCGACATTCAACACCATTTTATCCAAGAGCATGTATGAAGTAATGCGCGAGAAGACGAAGTTTGAATTATATCAGATATGGTATGAAATAATGCGCTAGAAGACGTTTTCTAACTTCATCAGACGTGGTCTGAAGAAGTACGCGAGCAGACGTCGTTTGACTTTATAAGACGCGGTCTGAAGAAGTGCACGAGCAGACGTCATCTGACTTCATCAGACGTGGTCTAAAGAAGTGCATGAGTAGATGTCGTTTGACTTTATCAAACGTGGTCTAAAGAAGTTCGCGAGCAGACATCGTGTGACTTCATCACACGTGGTCTGAATAAGTGCACGAGCATACGTCGTTTGACTTCATCAGACGCGGTCTTAAGAAGTGCGCGAGTAGACGTCGTCTGACTTCATCAGACGTGGTTTGAAGAAGTGCGCGAGTAGATGTCGTCTGACTTCATCAGACGTGGTTTGAAGAAGTGCCCGAGTAGACGTCGTCTAACTTCAAAAGACATGGTCTAAAGAAGTGCACAAGCAAACGTCTTACTTCAGCAGTCCTCTGAAGAAGCGTCTGATGCCTTACTTCAGTAGTCGTTTGAAGAGGCATCTGACTATCTACTCAGCTCATCAGCTTGGCAATCAGTAACTCTTTATCTGTCGTCTGCCTAAACAGGTGAACATGCTTATATTGCCCAAGTACCACGTATTCAAATATTCTAACCCACGTTATGTGTTGTCCTATACACCACGTCCTTGTAAATATTTTGAAGTACAATCAGGTACACCATGATAAAATGCGTACAATCTATTGTACAAGCTTGTACACCTAGCATACATCCAACGGATAACTGACACGTATCCAAAAGGAAGATTTGACCGTTGGTGCAAGCTCAGTATAAATAGCAATCAAAGGACAATGACGAACTTCTCTGGTTAATCTTGCACTTGCTCAATGACACTCTCTAACCTCTCAAAAATGAGAACTACTTAATGTGTAATTATTCTGTAATCAATATATGTTAGGATCGGGGACGCCCTTGGAGGACCGGAGTGTTTCCGGTTTCTGGAAGGGTAGCCGCTTACAACACACAACACACAATTTGGTGATAGTCCAGTTAGAGATTAAAACCTTTCTCAGCACTACACAAACTGTCACAGACTCTTGAACCGAGTTCAAGGGCGGAAATGTCTGTTTCAGTCTGAAGCAACGTATGCGACTTTGATGAAATTTATGAGGAGTCGGTTTTAAGGATATGAATGGACCGGTTTTGATTGAGGAGTAAGATTACGTTTTGGTTTGTGTTTAGGTTAAGTAAGCAGAAAGTAAACAAGAAATAAATAAAGGAAACGAGACATGATTTTTTTATGGATGTTCAGAGCAAACCCTCCTACGTCACTCCTTCCTCTCAGGTTATGAGAAGGATCTCCACTAACTTTCAAAGTTACAACAATTACAGTACCGGTCGAGCCTAACTCGCTACTCGCCGGTTACACCAACTCACTCTTGATGTAATACACTAACACAACACAAATAAAGCTTTCGGTAAATGACACAACGGTTTTGGATCGTGCGTGAGATTTCTTTATCTCTTTAAGATGTTCGTAACTGTGATTAATGAGGTAGCTTCGTCTTCCTTTTATAGTGAAGAGAATTCCGACGGTCACTTTCTTCTCTCACCGTGGGATCGGTCAGTTTAGAGTCACGCCGGTGTAGAGAGGTTGCTTGCACGTTTCACCTTCCTAACACTTGGCAAGCATAAAGATACTCCTCAGGTAAAAATTACGTAGCCGGTTTGCAGATTTGGACACGTGTCAGGCATGCACCTTCCGGCTGTCTGAGTCGGATCAGTAAATCATCATTGTTTCTATCGCATGCTTCTAATCGGATCTTATCTTCTTTTATTTCTCCAAGACACGTCTAGTTCGTCACATTACGTCATCTTTGTAACTCTTAGTGTCCGGTTGACTCTGTCATATAATGATCCGGCTGGAATGTAGGCTTTTATTTGCTAGCCGGTCTGTTGAGAATGTTGAAACCGGTTCCTCTTGATCTTGACTTGATCATTTGGAACTGGATTACATTGAAATATTCTTTAGTCGGTTTATGAAGTTCCAGCCGGTTTATGCAATTCGATCTGTTCCTGCACATAGAAATTAATAGTTGTTTAGTTTTCTGGCCGGTTCCAAAAATTAGCTTTACTTAATTTTTCTATCAATTTCTCCTTTTTTTGATTATTTAGAATAAATATTCAAAAATTGTAATGTATGGCCGATTCCAAAAATTAACTTACTTAATTTTTCTATCAATTTCTCCCTTTTTGATTATTTAGAATAAATATTCAAAACTTGTAATGTGTGGCCGGTTTGAAAATATGTTTAACGATTTCTCCCTATTTGATGTTTTTCTGTTTAAGAGAAATTTCAAAACATGTTTTGATTTTTCAAAGGATATCTAGTAAAATAATTACTTTAAAGTATGATAAAAGTGACTGAGTTTTGGAAAAAAAAACCAAACACAAGTAAATTGTTCATAAGAAAGAAATAAGCTAAGGATTGGATGATCCCCCCTTTTCGTTTTCTTTCTCCTTCCGCTTCCTTTCTTCCTCTTCTCTCGCCTTCCATTCCCTATCTCTTCTTTCGGCGTCAATTTGCCATCTGGTAAATACACTTGATATACCGGGAGTTCGTTTGTTGAACCCGAATCCGCCGCTTACTGGTCTGGGTGGTTGAGATGATTGGGCAATGACCGGACCGGAACTCGGAGGTGTGGTTGATGTTTCGATTGCTTTCTTCTTTCGCCGGTTGAGTTGTGAAATGTCCTCTTCTTCTTCTTCATCAAGAGGTTGTTCAGATTGTCCGACTGGTTGAATGTCTCCTAGACCGCTTCGTTATACCTGCTTCAGTAGAGTCTGAACCGCTTTACGTTTGTCTTGTTCCTCGTTTTCATTGAGTGACAGCCTTGAGCCGATGAGGATTCTGGTTGAGCGGCCTTTTCTTTATCATCGTATTGCTTAGCCAACTCATGATCTCTATCTTCAATTTCCTTTCTTAACCATTCCCTTTCCTCATCTTCATCTTGAAGTCTCCTGGCTGTTTCGGCATCAGCACGAATCTGCTCTTGAGTCTTATTAGCTTGTAGTTTGGACAACTCCTCAATCTGAGTTACCATAGCCTGCATCATATCGAGCAAAGGAGCAGTTGCGGTTTGAACGGATTCGGCGATCATTTACTTAATCGATGTTTGAACGGTTTCAGCTATCATCGACTTGATCGATGTTTGAACGGTTTCGGCAATTTCAGAGTGAATGGATGCCCGGACGGTTTCGGTCAAATTTGTTTCAATGGTTGCAATCTTCTCATCTGTAGCAATGTTGTACTTATGAAGACAAGAATTAATGGTGTCAGCAACCACTTCCTTCAATTGCTCAAGTCCCGGAGCCTGATCAGTTTGTGGAAGAGCACTGCTCCAGTTTTCTGCTGTCTTAGAGGACTCCACGGTGTTAAAAATAGGTTTGCTCCGAAATTGATCGGCGTGCGTTAGAACAGTTTTGCACTCCTCTTTCCATTCTGCTTCTAGCTGGTCAACCTTTTGAGTAAGATCATTCCGCACCTTCATGAACCGCTTAAGCATTCTTAATTCCATCGGAGTTAGTTTAGCTCCTTCAGCCTTCTTCATGGCATCAGTTACCGCTTGCAGCTTTGCATACTCTTCCATTACCATGGTTTTAGCATATGCGGCTTGAATAACGTTGGTGCCGGTTACCTTGAGAGCCTCCTATTCCAGAGCCACGAGTTTCTCCCAGTACTCATTTCCGCTGAAATACGGGATCATGTCTGATAGCTTCGTTTCGCAGTGCAACCTGACCCATAGATGATAAGACATGGCCAGGTCTTCAGCTTCCCTGTTCATATCCTGAATGAACTTTTGGAATATTTCCTCCTCTTCTTCTTCTGAGATAGGAACCTCGGCTTCCGGTATGATTTCAGTTTGTGGAACCGTTTGAGTTTTATTGTCTCCTTGCACCGGAGAGCCCTCATGCATGATTTCTTTTCCCTTGTTAACCTGAGATGAACCTTCAGGTGTAATTGTTGAATCGGCTGACCCGTCTTGAGCCGATTGGAGCGTTGTTTCGGTTGGAACGGATTTGTTCCCAGCTGAGCCGGATGGATCTTTTTCTTCGATATTTCCCTCCTGAGCCGGAGGAATGATGTTCTCAGTGTTGGTTGTTTCTTCGACCGGATGGATTTCACTCTAACCGGGGTCCTCAACCTGATCAGCTGGTTTGAGAAGACTTGTCACGTCGTCTTCGGTTTCATGATTTAAAGTTTGGACCACGTCCACTATGACCTCTAAGGTTCTTAAACCTACTTCGACCATTATTTCATCGAGGTTTTTGTTCGGGGACTTGGAGTTTTAAAATGAACACTAACCTTTTTAGTCGAATTCTCCTTCGACTTTGATAGAGTTTCTTGGCTCCCCGATGCTTCGGTTTGCCTTGATGATGGAGATTCAGCTGGATTAGGATGAACTGTGTTGATTGGGATCGGCTGAAAGACATCTAGGTTTCTCTTGGGTGAATGATCCGAGGATAGTGTTTTCTCGGAGTCTGCCGGTTTCTGGGAGTTCTTCTTCGCTGACTTCTTCTTTCTACCCTTTTTCTTTTGAGAGGCCTCGGTTTGAACCTCCTTTCCCTTAGGATCTTCTTGTTTCGAACTTTCACCAGCCGATGCAGACGAGCTGGTTCCTCTTGATGATTTCGTTCTGGATGCCTTCGTCCTAGCCGTGTTGGCGGTTTTCTTGCTCATCTGCCCATAATTGAGAACAATGGCGGATGGAAGCGGTTCACCTTCACCGAGTTCCACATGAAGGAACTGAAGAATCTTCACTATTTGTATGGCATAGCCCTGAACCCGGCCATCCTTCTGTACCACCATCTCGCAGAACTGTTCGAATAGAACGGTTCCTTAATCGATTTTGTTACTGCGAACAATCGCCATCAACATCTTCAGCTTCAGCTTGGTCAGGTTATCAAAATTGCCTCATTTACCCTGAAGTGATCTTGAGATTATGTTAAGCAGCCATCTGAACTCCGGCTTGAGTTTGTTCTACCGGCTGGAGTGAGTTACTAGGTCCTTGTCATCAACGGATATGACCAACCGGACCGCGTTGGATTCTGCGTCTGTCAAGTTTGTTTTGAAGTCCAGCCTGGTATTCGGCAAACCGAGCGCTTCAAAAAAGATCTCCTCCGTGATGTTAACTGTCTTGCCGTTCACGGTGGCGGAGACCGTCCTCTTCGTTAGAGTCGCCGTCGCCAAGAACTCCACAACCTCCGTCGGGTGCACGATGAACGGACCAGACATATATGTTTCTAATCCTGAATCCCTTAACGATTGCAGCACGGCCTTGTTTTCTTCCGCAGCGTGTTCGTCGATGTCGGTGAAATCGACCTCCAACATGTATTGAAAATGTGCTTTAACTAGATCCATGATGATTTTGTGAGTGAAGAAGATGAAGAACAACGATGATCGGAAATCAGAGAGATTTTATGATTTTTAGAGAGAGAAAGCTTGTGCAAATAATGAACTGTTTTGAACTTATATAGGAGGCGGTTCTGAACGGTTAGAAGTTGAACCGTCACTTGGTTATGATTTTTGGCGCCAAATTTCCCTCCAAAAGTTACTGCAGTAACTTTAGGCGGTAAATGCGGAGAATACTTTGGGAGGCGGTATATAGGAGGCGGTTCTGAACGGTTAGAAGTTGAACCGTCACTTGGTTATGATTTTTGGCGCCAAATTTCCCTCCAAAAGTTACTGCAGTAACTTTAGGCGGTAAATGCGGAGAATACTTTGGGCGGTAATTTCGTGCACGGTAAAACCGTGGGCGGTAAGTTTTTCGAACTGTTTCAGATTTTGTTTGTGTTTGTGTGTTTGATTTATCGGAAACTTGTTAACCGGAAGCTTCGTTAATCATGGAGTCTTTTGTTTATTCAAATCATAACCGGAAAGACAAATAATGTGAAAACCGGAGGCTTTAATAATGTGAAATTTTATAAATATATCTGAAACATAAAGAGATGAAGTGGTTTTCCGGTCTTACAACAAAGTGACCAGAAAACCGGAGAATACATAGAGTTTAGAGAAGGTCGAGCCACTCCCCCTCGATCATTCTGTCAACCCACTTGTCCACAGTGTTCTCGGGTGTCCGTTCCTCAATCCTCAATATCCATCTGTCTAGCATGGATAGAGTCATGATGTTGGCCGGTCCAATGGGAACACCGGGTCCGAGGTTGCGACGATGCACCTCCAAGTATCGAGTGATTTGGGGAGCGAAACCGATCCTTCCCCTTGGAGAAGTGCCGAGCTTCTTCAAGTTGTTAAAGAGGTAGGTGGCCCAGTTTATGGGCGATTTGCGAACGATGACTATCATGATGTCGAAAGCCTCCCGGTTATAGTTCTGGTTGAGCATTCGACCCATGATAGACCGCTGAACCAAGTCATGAAAGACTTGGTATTGAGGAGCAAGATTATCCTTCTCTCCGTGGTCGGCGATCGGATCGATGGATGAGGAGAAGACAAAACCGTAGTCTTCCTTAGCCGGAAAGAACGGAGTTGGAAAGTCCGAAAAACCTTCAGTTGGAAGGTTGAAGAAATGAGCGAAATGTTCTTCAGTGATCCGAAGAAATCTCCCGTCGATGATGGTCCTTATGCTACCATCTTCGAGGATGTGCCCGTTGTTTAAGAACTCAAACACCTCCTCCTCAAGGATAGTGTCCGATCCTTCAAAAAAATTTTGAAGTCCCGATTCTACGATCGGTGCGAAAATGGTTTCTAGGAACCGAGCATTCAACATTTCACGAAAGTTGACAATAATTGTGTTTCTTAGTTCGACATTCATTTTTGGAAGAGTATGAGAGTGAGAATCGAATGAAGTTTTTGAAATTTCAAACTTAGAGAGAGAGGAATATCGGAAGTGTGTTTTGATGAAGAAGGATGAAGTCCCTTTTTATAGCGTGGGCGGTTGGGTGCATTAAATGAGAATATTTGAAAAATCGGACCGTTTATGTCTGGTTATAAATTCCCTATCAGTTTTCAAGAGGATAATGGCATGTCTGGTCTAATCCGATCAAGCATGCTTCTTGGAAAGCAAATATTTCTATTTCCAAGACTGATTTGATTTGGTTTGATACGGCGCATTTAATGTTTGTTATTTTCTTTAGGATTTCTTGATCGAAAAGGAAAGAAGTTATCTTCATTAATGCAGAGTACCAAACCGGTAGTACAACAAAATTACCGGTTTGGAAAAAGATAAAAGAAATGAGGAAGGTTTAAACATTTGATGACCCGACAACTTGATTCCTCTTGGCCTTAGCTACTTCCCACCGGTCGATCAGTTCTTGGATTCTCTCCTTCGTGAGCACATGCTTCGGATGGAGAGTGACGAAGGGTCCGGAGTGGATATCTAGACTAGCACAGAAACCGCTTAGCTGAGGAGCATAACCGGTTTTATTTGAGAGAATCATCTTATTCAGGTTGCTGAAGATGATCCAGGACCAGTTTAACGGTGTCCCAACCGTAACAGCGATCATCATCTCGAAGAGCCTCTGAGTATAGTAGTAGCCTTTCTCTCTACCCAGAACTGAATTTCCCAGCATCTCACAAAGAAGTTGGTATTTGTGAGAGAGTTGGCTTTTAGCACCCCAGGGTCTAACCGGGATGTCGGAGCTGGGATACCGATGACACATTTCCTCAATGGTCACCGGGGAGTAAGTAAGGTCGGTTACCCTTTCACTAGGTAAACCGCAGTATTCAGCGAAATCCGTCTCGCTGAATAGAAAGGACTGTCCGTAAACTCGTGCAACGATTATATCTCGGTGCACTTCTTTTGCAGTTTGGAAGAATTCATCGACTACTAGGTAGTCGAGAATGAATCTGTTCTCCAGGAATCCTCTTAGTCCGCTTCTTTCAACGGCTAAGAACATTTCTTTGACATCATGATCTTCGTATTGATAAATGGAGTTGAAATCGGCCAAGAGAATTTTCTTTGCAAGTGGATCGGAGTTCATGATCTTGAGATAGTTTAAGCTCAAGAGAGTTTTTGTGAATAGTAAATTTTGTGAAGTGTTGTGAGGATTAGAGGTTGATTTATATAGCCAGGGGTTCGGCTAGATCAATAGGTTAAACATGCTTAGTGCTGTCATTAATTAGTTAATAGGCTTTAACTTGTTGAAGTGTATAATGTTTATTTTCAATGCAAAGTTAATTATTACTAGGATATTCATGATGACAGAAATCTATTGACAAGATGTTAGTCTCCCTCTTTTGATGATGGACACATGTCGTCATCTCGATTGCGGTAAACTATTTTATTAATTACAGGCTTCATTTCTCAAGGTTTTGCACGAAAACATGGTTAGTTGTCTCAAATTAACCGAAAAAGTTCAATTCATCTAAACCAGAGTGCATTTGTACTAATCGGTTTTCCATGACTGGTTTTAATTGGATATTTTATTCCGATTTGAAGAAGTGTTGAATCGCATCAACATTTGTTCAACTTTGAATTAAGTATATCCACTCCTACCAGGTCATTTCAACCGCGTAGTAAATATACATGAAGTTTTACATCATGAAGTAATCAGGCATAACCGGAGAATTCCTCCCAGTTAGCATCCTTGAATTTTTAATGGCCTATTTGAATATGGTTTGAGAAGTGAGAGCTTCTCCCTGAACACATATTCCGGTTTTTCATAATTATGTATGTAAGTAGTATGCATGTATGATCATGGTATAAGTTGCTTAACATCAGTAATTCCTAGAATGTTTCTGAAATGAGAAAACTTAGCTTCCTGTAGCGGTTTGGTGAAGATGTCAGCTACTTGTTGCTTAGTTGAGACATATTCCAGCAGGATGTGCTTCTCCTGAACATGCTCTTGGATGAAATGGTGTCTTATATCAATGTGTTTCGTTCTTGAGTGTAGCACCGGATTGTATGTAATCGCTATCGCACTGGTGTTGTCACAAAATATTGGTGATTCCTCAGCTATTACACCAAAATCCCTTAGTTACTGTTGGATCCAGAGGAGTTGTGCACAGCAGCTTCCGGCTGCTATATACTCTACCTCTGCGGTTGACGTTGCAACTGAGGTCTGTTTCTTGCTGCTCCATGTAACGAGCCGGTCACCCAGGAATGGACAAGTTCCACTTGTACTCTTCTATCGATTTTGCATCCTGCGTAATCTGCGTCTGAATAACTTATGAGGTTGAAACTTGAGTCTTTTGGGTACCAAAGTCCCACGTCTTGAGTTCCTTTCAGATATTTCAATATTCTTTTAGCCGTAGTGTAATGTGATTGCTTTGGATTGGCTTGAAATCTCCCGCATACTCCAACCGCAAACAGGATGTCCGGTCGGCTGGCTGTTAAGTAAAGCAGGGATCCAATCATTCCCCGATATGCTGTGATGTCAACGACTTGACCATCCTCATATTTGTCTAACTTTACGGAAGAACTCATTGGTGTAGCCGCCTCAGCGCATGTATCCATTCCAAACTTCTTCAGTAGTTCGGCTGTGTACTTTGGCTGGCTTATGAACGTTCCGGCTTCAATCTTCTTAACCTGAAGTCCTAGGAAGAAACTCAGTTCTCCCATCATACTCATTTGAAATTTGTCAGTCATCATTTTTGAGAATTTATCACATAGTTTTGGATTGGTTGATCCAAAGATAATATCATCGACATATATTTGAACAAGTAATATGTGTTCCCTTTTCTCAAATTTGAAAAGCATTTTATCGACTGAACCTATTGTAAACTTGTGATCAAATAAGAATTTTGTTAACGTGTCATACCAGGCTCTAGAGCCTGTTTCAAACCGTAAAGGGCCTTATTTAGACGGTAAACATGATTTTCATGTTCTAAATTTTTGAAACCTGGAGGTTGATTAACATACACTTCTTCATATACTTTACCGTATAGGAAAGCGCTTTTAACATCCATTTGAAAATCTTTGAAATTTTTGAAAGCTGCAAAAGCTAAAAATATTCTAATTGCCTCAAGTCTAGCTACATGGGCAAATGATTCTTCGAAATCAACGCCTTCTTCCTGTTTGTAGCCTTGAACCACTAACCGGGCTTTGTTCCTCGTAACTAAACCGTCTTCATTGAGTTTATTTCTGAATACCCATCGTGTTCCTATAACTGGTTTATTTTTCGGTCCAGGGACTAGGTACCAGACTTTATTTCTCTCAAACTCGTTTAATTCCTCTTGCATTGCTAGGATCCAATCGGGATCTGACAATGCTTCATCCACCTTTTTCGGCTCAATTTGTGATATGAAAGCTGAGCTTTCATAGTGTTCCAAATTATGTTGCCTAGTTCGGACGGGTGAGGATATGTTACCTATTACTAGTCAAGAGGATGATTTTTATTCCTTCTAAGGTTTATCCGAGACGTGTCTACCAAGCTTTCGGTTGCCTGATCAAGGTTAGACTGATCGGTAGGCTGAACAGAGTCAGACTGACCGATTTCTTCAGTTGAAACTGAAGAGTCAACTTTCTGCGGTAAAGCACCTTGAACAGGCTGAGGTTCATCATCAACCGCTTGGTCATTGACAAATCGTCTAAAAACTGGAACCTCATCTTCATCATCATAATAGATATTGAAATTTTCCATTCTGTTGTGAAGGTCGAAGGGTAATGCAGTGTTTCGTTCAACCGATTCATCAAGAACAACGTGGGATGTTTCTTCAACTGTTAAAGTCCTAGTGTTGTATATTCTATATGCTTTACTTACAGTCGAATATCCCAACATTATTCCCTCATCGGATTTAGCATCAAAAGCGGTCAAATAATTTTTGCCGTTGTTCTGAACAAAACATTTACTACCAAAAATTCGAAAATACCGTATGTTTGGAATTCGATCATAGTATATTTCAAAAGGAGTTTTTGAAAAACGTTTAGTTACTAAAGATCGGTTTTGAGTGTAACATGCGGTATTGATAGCTTCAGCCCAAAACTTTTGAGCAATACCCGAATCGGCTATCATTGACTTTGCGGCTTCCTTAAGAGTTCGGTTTCTTCTCTCAGCAAGGCCGTTTTGTTGAGGAGTTCTGGCACTAGACAACTCGTGTCTAATACCGGAATCATCAAGAAAAGTAGTTAATCTGCTATTTATAAACTCAGTTCCTCTATCACTTCTGATTTTGTTTACCCGAATAGATTTTTCATTTTGTATTCTCAAAATCAGTTTGATCAGGTTTGGAGTTGCTTGATTTTTATAGGCTAAAAATGTTACTCAAGTAAATTTAGAGTAGTCATCAATAACTACCATAGTATAATGCATGCCTTCTAAGATGGTTACTCTAACCCGACCAAACAGATCCATATGTAGGAGTTCTAAGTACCGTTCAGATTGATAATTTCCTTTACTTTTGAAAGATGACTTTATCTGTTTACCCATTTGACATGCATCACATACTTTATCTTTTGAAAACTTAACATTTGGGAAACCGTAAACTAGTTCTTTAGAACATATGAAGTTGATTGTTTTGAAATTCAAATGGTTTAGCCGTTTATGCCAAAGCTAATTTGGATCGTTTCCAACTATCATGCATACAGATTTTTCAAAATCGGTTTTCCAATCAACTTTGTATATGTTTACCATTCGGTTACCGGTCCATAAAATGTCATTTTGATGATTTTTAACTAAGCATGCATTCTTATGAAATTCAACTTTATACCCTACATCGCACATTTGACTTATGCTTAACAGGTTAAAATGCAGGTTTTCTACTAGTAGTACATTATTTATGGATAGGTTACCATGGATAATCTTACCATTGTCCACGGTTTTACCTTTCGAGTTGTCACCGAATGTTATGACTGCTCCGGTTTCATATGTGATGTCTACTAGTAGCTTATCGTTGTCGGTCATGTGTCTTGAGCATCCGCTGTCCATATACCATTCCGAGTTTTTTAGCCGGTTGCTTCTCCTAACCTATAAAATAAAAATATTTACACCTTTTTGGTACCCACATTCAGTTGGGTCCATGATTGATTAGTCCCTTTGGGATCCAGACTTGAATAAGTAGGATCATTTTCCTGGTATCTGTTCTTATAATATTTGGCTTAACTTCTTGATCCTTGCTCAAGAATACCTTATGTTGTGGTGATGAATGTCTTTGAGACCGAGATTTGCTTGTTTTATGTGATTCAGTCGGACTTACATATTTTAGTTCTTTTTCCGGTTTTAGATCACGTTCTTCCTTATTTTCGGTTGATGAACTCTTGACAAATCTTATGAATGGCAGATTGTCTTTTGTGAGTTTCATCCCAATAGGTTGATTTAATTCGTTTGATTTGTTTTGTTTATAACCAATACCAAATCTACACTTAGGATGTCTTTTATAATTACACATCTGTTTTACGGCTTGACGTGATCTTTCCCACACAGCCGTAACATACAGTGCTCGTTCATTGATTTCAGTTACCAGTTGACTGTCTACTCATTTTCTAAGGATAGTTCATCCGGTTCATACACTATGGTTTCGCATGACTTATTAGCGATACCACTTGACTCTACGGTTTTATGTTCTACCGGAGTCGGTATGTATGCAGATATGTTTTTGAACTCAGCGACCATTTCGTTGAGTGCAGAAATCAAATCTTCCTTAGAGAACTCATCAGAAGAGAAATCAAATACCTCTTCGTCGTTTTCCATGAAGCATGTTACTTTTTCCTCATCATTCTTGTTGTCGGAGTACGCCCATTCGCTTCCACCATCGGATGCAATGAGTGCTTTCTGTATTTCCTTCCCTTCATCGGCTTGCTGATTATCATTTCTCCGGTAATCGTTCCGTTGGTTGTCATTTCTCCGATAGTTATTCCCTTGGTAGTTGTTACCCTGGTACCGGTTGCCTTGGTAGTTGTTGCCTTGATAGTTGCCTTCCGATTTTCTATCGTCTCTTCTCGGTTTCCTACATTCTAACCTGAAATGTCCAAAACCATCACACTTATAACATATTTTATTGGATTTATCTATATAATTATAGCTAAAGTTGTTGTTAGATGGTGGTTGGTTCTTCTTCATGAATCTCCCAAATTTTTGAGCAAGCATCGCCATCACATCTTCACTAATCTGATCAGCGTTTTTGACTGGAGCCGGAACGGTTGATACTTGGACCGCCGGTTCCACCGATGTAACCAAAGCTCTGGTTGTGGTTGACGTGGATGTTTCATCTTCGATCCGAGACTTAATCTCGAACTCGTAGGCTTTTAGATCCTCAAACACGTCATGCAACTTCATCTGCCCGAGATTGCTTGATTTCCTCATCACCATGGTTTTGATATTCCATGTGCTCGGCAATGATCTTAAGGCTTTAATGATTACTTCTCGGTTGTCGTATTTCTTTCCAAGTGTTTGAAGCTCGTTGACCACGCAGGTGAACCGATTGCTAAATTATTTCATGTTTTCCCCCGGTTTCATCTTGATGTTTTCATATTTTTGTGTAGCTACCAAGATTTTGTTCTCCTTTTTCTTTCGTTTCATTCATGGATCTGAATGATCGTTTCCCAGGCTTCCTTTGCATTATCACAGGCTGATATCTTGTTTAAGGTATTATCGTCTATAGCCTTATAGATGTGCATCATGCAATGGTTGTCCAGGTTACTCCGTCTTCGATCTTCAGTTGTCCATGTGTCTAACTCCTTGTTGATCTTGATTGGCCCTTCCTTCAGGACTCTGCTCATTTCATCATCTAGCGTGATCAGATGTAGATACATCTGTTTCTTCCAGGTGCTAAACGCTTCACTGTTTAGCATTAGTGGCTTGTCGCTGTGGGTCATGCTTCCCATCTTTTTCGGTTGCTTGAGTGCTAAGAACCTCGCTCTGATACCACTTGTTAGGATCGGGGACGCCCTTGGAGGACCGGGGTGTTTCCGGTTTCTGGAAGGGTAGCCGCTTACAACACACAACACACAATTTGGTGATAGTCCGGTTAGAGACTAAAACCTTTCTCAGCACTACACAAACTGTCACAGACTCTTGAACCGAGTTCAAGGGCGGAAATGTCTGTTTCAGTCTGAAGCAACGTATGCGACTTTGATGAAATTTATGAGGAGTCAGTGTTAAGGATATGTATGGACCGGTTTTGATTGAGAAGTAAGATTACATTTTGGTTTATGTTTAGGTTAAGTAAGCAGAAAGTAAACAGAAAATGATTAAAGGACACGAGACAGGATTTTTTATGGATGTTCGGAGCAAACCTCC
Source organism: Impatiens glandulifera (assembly GCF_907164915.1). Classification (NCBI taxonomy): domain Eukaryota; kingdom Viridiplantae; phylum Streptophyta; class Magnoliopsida; order Ericales; family Balsaminaceae; genus Impatiens; species Impatiens glandulifera. The sequence continues at coordinate 42,327 of NW_025918807.1, forward strand.
TACGTCACCCCTTCCTCCCAGGTTATGAGAAGGATCTCCACTAACTTTCAAAGTTACAACAATTACACTACCGGTCGAGCCTAACTCGCTACTCGCCGGTTACACCAACTCACTCTTGATGTAATACACTAACACAACACAAATAAAGCTTTCGGTAAATGACACAACGGTTTTGGATCGCGCGTGAGATTTCTTTATCTCTCTAAGATGTTCGTAACTGTGATTAATGAGGTCGCTTCGTCTTCCTTTTATAGTGAAGAGCATTCCAACGGTCGCTTCGTCTACTGATCATGTGTTCTTTGGCTAATCAACCTATGTCATCCACATCCCAACACATTCCTTCTTCTTCTCGTTTTCCTACTCAACCTATACCGGTTATGTTTACCCCTATTAACCGTAATCCTCCCGATCCCCGAACTCAAGAAGAAGTCTCATACTATGAAGAACCGAAGAAAAATTCAACAAAAGCATAGAGGCTCAACATGGGACTCATGAAGGCGAAATAGACCCCCATGGGAATGCAGGGAGGACCAATCCCAGCGGCTAATCAGCCACCCTCTACCGAATACAAGAGCCAAATTACCCAAATTTGAGCTATGCAAACTGAGAAGAAAGATCAACTCGATAAAATAGCCAAAGGCAAAGGTTTTGACGAGCATTATGACTGGAAAGATGCCATGAAAACGGATGAAAGAACAGTCATTCCCATATGTGTCAAATTATTGGCCATATCCAAGTACGTTGGCAAAAGTGACCATCCATCTTTTTCAAGATATATACGTCTGCAATGAATCCTTTACGACTTTGAGAGCCAATAGGACTCCATCTATTTCCCTAATATCTCAATGTTGCTTCTTTACACTAGTATCATCAACAAAAGGTATCATATTTATAGATTATTGAGGAACTAACTGCATCATTCATAGAACGTTTTAGCATGCATCTCAACCTGGAATGACTTGAGAAGAAGCTAAAAAACATTAAACAAGAGGAAACCGAAAAATTCTTGGTTTTCATAGAAAGATGGAAATCTATAGCAAAAGAAATCGACTCCTTCCCTAGAGAACGAAGACAAATTAACATAATTATACAAAGTGTTAATGACCGATATTTGGTAGGATTCGCCGTCAAAACCTTCCAACATGAAGAAGATTTTAAAAATAGGTAATAACCTGATGCAATCAAGAAATAAAGAAAAGTGGGAAAACAATCAAGACTAACCAACCTGTAAGTCGATTTCCAAAGAAAGAAAAGACTAAAGTACACCATGTGGCGACCGCTTGGCAAGAACATCCTCTCTAATGTCAGGCCTTGGTAAACCTCCACAGGTCAAGGCAAATGTACCAACAATTCTCAAACCAATGGCTCTTAAAAGTGCCAAGACCGCTTAGAGTCTTCGATCATCTTGGTATGCCCTTGAGTCAAGTCGCGATTCTTCTACAAAAGAAGGACCTTATTAAACCTCTAACTCCAATGACCGATAAATAATTCTTGGGAAAATAAGAAAGACTATGGTATGATTATCACCAGATGAAGGTTCACACTACTAATAATTGTAGTTCCCTTAAGAATCTCCTTCAAGACTTGATTGACCACAACATCATTGCCAAGCCTATGGTAGCAAAAAAATACTTTACCATACCATTAATTCAACATGGTCATAATTGACGAGATGACACTCATCGCTGATGTATTATTGGATCTAATCCACAATACTGAACTAGAATTCAACATGATCGACCCCTAGCCCAAAAAGAAACCTGAAGTCATTACAATTAAGGCCTTAAGGTGGTGGATCACGGACGAACCAAAAATAACATCCTAAATCAATGCCCTTGTAGAAATTGTAGTAACTCGTAGTGGAAGCAATTTTCAACCAAGTTTCATGAAGACCGCCACGACTAACGTGTCAACAACTTCCAAACAACCCACATGGAGAAGAAAAGAGAGCGATCCATAAACTCAAAATCCAGGAGATAGCCTTCTTAGCCAACTCAAAAAGACAAAAGTTAATATTTCCATATGGGAATTCTTAATATACTCTATTGAACACATAAAAATTGTTCTAAATGATTAAGTAAAGCCAATTGCTAACACTACCCCGAAGAGCTGGTAGGAATATTTTTTTTACCAATTCACAACATAACATGATTAGATTTGAGGATAAGGATCTTCCAATGGTTGAGACAAATCATACTAAGGCCCTTTACATTTCTATTCAAATAGAAGGAAAAACAATTCTGATAACTCTCATTGATAATGGTTCAACCCTCAACATATTTCCCTGGAGGACTCTCGAGAAAATCGACGTTCCTAGAGATAAAGTCATACCATCTGACTTGTGTGTCAAAGGCTTCAATAGCTCGCAACGTGAAATAATGGATTGCCTAGAATGCACTATCCAAGTAGTCGACATACCATTCAAATTTGACTTATGTATCATAAACATACATCCATCATACAATCTTAGTTTAAGAAGACCAATGCTACATCAAGATAAGGCTATAGCCTCCACATTCCATCAAAAGCTAAGGTTCATAATCAACGTCCAAGTCATAATAGTCAACGATGAAACTAACACTACTACTCTCATTGGAGTAACTTAGGTTGACACCTTAGTGGTTGAGCTAAATGGATTCGAGATATGTCTAATATTCCGAGAAGGTAAGGACTATTCCAATGATCCCAACTTTTAACACATTCAACCTCTCCTCTTAGATGGATTTCTCGAGGCCGTTGAATACCCTATGTGGATATCTAACATAGTTCCCATTTTAAAGAAATATGGGAAAATACGTGTATATGTGGATTATTGTGACAGGATCGACGATACCAATAGAGACGGGGGTCTGGCTATTGATGACGGCTTCGGATAAACGATTTGATAGAAATCTTGTTAATTATTTAAATCACTTTCTATTCTACGCAAACCCTTGTAAACACTTAAAACATAATCAAGCGCGGAAATGTTTACTTAGGTTTGAAGCTGGGAACCAAGAATGAGAAGATGACAGAAAGAAACAACACATCAGTTTGTTTATGGATGTTCAGAGCAAACTCTCCTACGTCACCATTTCTTCCAACCACCGGAAGGATTCACTATAATATGCTTTGAATCAAATACAGTTTGCACGAATAGCTCATTGTTGAACAAAACAGACTATGTTCAACTTACAATATGATGAAGAATATCACTCAGCTAAAACGATGATTTGATTCTAACTCTCTCTTGATTAACACACGGTAAAGCAAGAAAGCAACTAACAGTTTCAATAGTATCAATGGATCGATTAATTGTCCGGCTTGTTCACTCAAAGTTCTGGCAGTTCGTCCGTTGTCCTTGAGATTCTTTAAATAAGGAACAAGTACTAACGGTCGAATCTTCATAATGACACGTGGCGAGCTTCTATTGGAACGCCCCCATAGTACACAGTAGACTCTGAATACAAGGATCGTGGCTGTACACAATTGGTAGTGCGCCGAATATTCTTCAGAGATGTACCTGCAAAACAAGTAGTGTGAAGGATATTCGCTTACGTGGCATTGGTTGATTGGTTGTAGTTAGCTGTCGTACTGATCTTCACTAGAAAGTGGAGCAGGAGTAGCGTACAGCTAGAGCACGTAGGTAGGCGGGTGCTAGCTTCAAGCAACTTCTTAAGCATGACATTAGACATATTTCAATTAGACGACCTCGTCTAATGAAATCAGACGTCCCCGTTTAATAACAAGATCCATTAGACCACCTGGTCTAATGGGATAAGACTTCACCTCTAATTACAGTTAACTTCAGACTAATCTGAAGGAGTTAGACTGCACGTTTAACTTTCACTAGTTAGACTGCACGTCTAACTTTCACATTCCATTAGACTCCACGTCTAATTACATTTCCCTTCAGACTAGTCTGAAGGAGTTAGACTGTATGTATGTCTAACTTTCTCTTTCTATTAGAATGCACGTCTAACTCCACGAGTTAGACTGCATGTCTAATTCCACTAGTTAGACTGCACGTCTAACTCCTCTAGTTAGACTGCACGTTTAACTTCGTGTGTTAGACTGCACGTCTAACTCCGCTAGTTAGACTGCACGTCCAACTCCGCTAGTTAGACTGCACGTCTAACTCCGCTAGTTAGACTGCACGTCTAACTCCGCTATTTAGACTGCACGTCTAACTCCGCTCGTTAGACTGCACGTCTAACTTCACTAGTTAGACTGCATGTCTTACTCTGTGCATCTAATGCCAAATCGGTCTAATGAACCTCATTATGACCACGTCTAATAAAGTCTGATTTCGATACACCTGCACCAAAGACACTTAGACGCATAGATTAAGTTTTATATCCATTTATCATCAAAATTTCAATGGTCAAACTACATTGACATTAAGTCAAAATAATTTGACCCAACAATTTCCCCTTTTTTTGATGATGAGCTTGAAACCCTGCATATATGACAAATAACGTATCCATCATATAAGTATAGACAAGACCTTGTTTATCCATGAACTTTTTCAAACACACAATATTCAGAAAATTAAATCCATAGACACAAAATACTATTGACAGATTAAGCACATAATTAGGACTGTTTTCAAGAGAAACATACAAAACATTTTCCAAACTAACAGACATAAGTTCAAAACAAAACAACATCAAAAAGATCTTTTCTTCCTATTCTTCCTCTTAATCATCATTTGGAAAAGAGAATCTTCAACCTAAGGAATCTCTAAGACTGCGGTTAGTGGGGGGTTAGAGACATTTCTTTTCATTTTCTTCGATTTAAACCTCTTTACCCTGAGTATATAATCAACAACTTTCTGGTTGTTCAGAGTTTTGGAAGTTAGATGATACCCGTTACTAGGATCATCAAGAAGAAAGCAAAGAAAAGTGCCAAGAGGACCGTTAAAACCAAAGATCAGCTTCCGGGCACAAACCATTCTGACAAGGTTTCCGAAGAGAAAACTTGTCTAGTTGATGGGTACACCCATTGTGATAGCCACCATTATCTCAAAAACTTTCGTGCAAAACTTGTAGGATGATTCTTTGGAAAGGAGAGATTTGGAAATGATATCGCTGAGTAACGCGTAGTCATCTTTTAGGAGACTACTTTTTTCCGTGAATATCCATAAGAGGAGAATCAGAGAAGTCATTCATCATTTTGAACATGATTTCATAAGGGGAAGTCTAAAACTCATGGATTCCTTCGGTAGGGAGTTGGAAGAACATGCCGAAAGAGCTTTCGGAGATATAGATCATCCTACCCTGGACAATCCCGGCAATAATTTTGTCGTGATAGACACCAGCTGTTTCAAAGAACTCACGAATGATTTGTTCGTGATAAACAAAGTGAGGGGTAAGAAATTTCTACATCTTGGAGGCTTTTAACGATTCGAACATCTTAACCATTCTAGGATGTTATAAAGTGGATACAGATTGGAAATCCACTTGTAACGATTTTGGAGAGAAATATGTCATTTCGACTGGATGAACAAGAACTGGTCGATTCGAATTCTTGAGAGAGAGAGACGGATTTGGAAGTACTCAACCATTTGAGTAATCCCACTCATTAAATATCAAAGACTAACGTGTAGAAAATATCTAATGATCATACCGAGCGTCAAAAACTCAGAAATCTGTTCCCAAGAAACATAGTATTTAATATTAATCATGAAAACGCGCAGTTAATACTAAACGTACAAGATAAAGTCGTCAGAAATTTTAGTCATTCTTTACGTATTGAAAAACACATGTCTTCAATCCTTTTAAGAAGTGACTGATTTAATTTTTGGCGGGAACAAGTACATAAACTGATACATAATCAGATAACAACTGTCCAAATATCCAGAAGATGAAAGGTCTAATTACACAAGTAGTTAGACGTTTATTATACTTTTCACATTTCCACTTTTACTTGGAAATCCGTTTATTAGACGTATACGTCTAATTATGCGAAAACAACACGTGTGTCTGGTTAGACGTGAGAATCCACTTGCTCTTAAAAGTAAAAACGTCTATTAGACGTATGCGTCTAACCACGCAGGTTAAAGAACCAAGACAAATGTTCCTAAAGGAAGATTAAACTGCTAGAGTAGACGTACGTCTAAGTAGTTATGTTTCTTAAACTTCTAATCCTTTGGACGTATTAAGACCTCTGTCTTCATGTCTGTCCAATTACATTTTGAAAAATACGTTCCCCTCAATTTATGCACGTAATCACATCAATAGAGATCAACAAGACCTAAATTGTTTCTAAAATAAGAAAACTTAGCTTTGGGTAGAGGCTTCGTGAAGATATCTACCGTTTGTTGATTTGTAGGAACATATTCAAGACGAATCTGCTTCTGATTGACGTGTTCTCGGATAAAATGATGCCTGATTTCGATATGCTTTGTCCGAGAATGTAGAACTGGATTATAGGTGATTGCAATAGCACTAGTGTTGTCGTAGAAAATTGGAGATTCTTCAGCCTCGATCCCATAATCCCTGAGCTGTTGTTGAACCCACAAAAGCTGAGAGAAACAACTGCCAGCTGCGAGGTACTCTGCTGCTGCTGTAGACGTGGCAACTTACGTCTGCTTCTTGCTGAACCATGAGATGAGACGATCTCCAAGGAATTGGTAAGTTCCACTCGTGCTTTTTCTATCAATTTTCCACCCTACATAATCTGCATCTAAGAAACTGGTCAAATTGAAATTGGAATCCTTCGGATACCACAGTCCCACATTTTGAGTTCCCTTAAGATATTTAAGAATGCGTTTAGTAGCAGTAAAGTGAGAAAGTTTAGGATTAGTCTGAAATCTTCCACAAACTCCAACGGTAAACTGAATGTTTGGCCTACTAGCAGTCACATATAACAAGAATACAATAAGTCCTCTATAGTCTATTACATCAACACTTTGGCCACCTTCATCTTTATCCAATTTACTAAAGGAGCTCATTAGAGTAGTTGCGGCAGAGCAGTTCTCCATTCCAAACTTCTTTAGCAGTTCTTTGGTATATTTGGCCGTATTTATTAAGGTTCATTTTTCTATTTGACTGACTTCAAGCCCAAGGAAGAACGTTAATTCTCCCATCATGCTTATTTCAAATCTGTCCTACATCAGCTTAGAAAATTTCTCACACAATTTGGGGTTAGTTGAGCCAAAAATAATATCATCAACATATATATGAACAATCAAAATGTGAGAGTCTTTAGTGAATCTAAACAAAGTTTTATCCACAGTTCCAATAACAAAATCATGATCAAACAAAAATTCAGTTAAGGTGTCATACCAAGGTTTAGGAGCTTGTTTCAGACCATAGAATGCTTTGTCAAGCTTATAAACATGATTAGGTAACACATGATCTACAAATCCAGAGGGTTGCTCAACAAACACATCTTCACTCAATTTGCCATTTAAAAATGCACTTTTCACATCCATTTGAAAGACCTTTAAGTTCTTAAATGATGCAAATGCTAGGAAGATTCTAATTTCCTCATGTCTTGCTACCGGTGCAAATGACTCATCAAAGTCGATACCTTCATCCTGTCTGTATCCTTGAGCAACTAAACGAGCTTTGTTTCTAATGACTAGACCATCTTCACTAAGCTTGTTTCTAAAGATCCATCTTGTTCCTATGACTGACTTATCAGTTGGTTTAGGAGTTAGATGCCACACTTTATTTCTCACAAATTGGTTTAACTCCTCTTGTATGGTATTGATCCAATCTGGATCAACTACGGCTTCACCAATTTTCTTGGGTTCAATCTAAGAAATAAAGGCAGAATTGGTCATTTCATCCATCAATTCACGTCTTATCCATTGAGGAGAGAAGGGATTTCTGATGATCAATTCTGGTGGATGATTTCTATTCCATCTGAAGTTGGATTTAAGGGGATTGGTCATCTGAACGGGTGACTCTATGACGTCTAAACTCTCAACATCTTGTTGAACAGGAGTTTGTACGTCTGGTTTTACCTCAACTGGATCAGCCACTAGGTCATACAACGAAATCCGTTTATCCAGAACTTCTTCTTCACTCACAAACTCAAGACCTGTCGCTTTTAGTCTGTCAGTAAGATCGATAGAGTTACTAGATTTGCTCTCAACAAGCTCATCAAAAACTACATGGAGGAATTCCTCAACGGTTTGCGTTATGTTGTTGTATACTCTGTAAGCCCTGCTTACTGAAAAGTATCCCAACATGAATCCCTCATCTGCTTTAACATCAAAAGCGGACAAATAAACCTTTCCATTATTATGAATAAAACATTTACACCCAAATATCTTAAAATAAGAGACTGTGAGAATTCTCTCATAATACAGTTCATAGGGAGTTTTATCAAAACGTTTGTTCATTATTGATCGGTTTTGTGTATAGCAAGCAGTGCTTATGACTTCTGCCCAGAACCTTTGAGGCACGTCTAATTCAGCTAGCATTGATTCACTGCTTCCTTCAGAGTCCTCACTCTTCTTTCAACAATGTCGTTTTGCTGTGGAGTTCTAGCACTAGACAACTCGTACCTAATTCCGGTCTCCTCGAGATAAGATGTTAGGTATCTATTAGTGAACTCAGTTCCTTGGTCACTTCTAATGCATGCAATATTCAAAGATTTCTGATTCTGAATTCTTTTAAATATTCTAATCAAGATTTCAGCAGTTTTATCCTTTGATGGCAAAAATGCAACCCATGTAAATCGAGAAAAATCATTAATAATAATTAGGGCAAATCTCATTCCTCCTAAACTCTTTACAGGAATTGGACCAAACAGATCTATATGTAACAGTTCTAGACAACGACTGGATTGAGATTTCCCTTTACTTTTGAACGATGATTTGCCCTGTTTGCCTAACTGGCAAGCAGAACATACCTTGTCCTTAGCAAAATGTAATTTAGGTAATCCAATAACTAAATTGTTTGAGCAGATGTTGTTAATAGTTTTGAAATTCAAGTGGTTCAACCTTTTATGCCATAACAATTTCTGGTCATTCTTGGCAATCATGCACATAAGATCAGAAGATTCTTTTTGCCAATCATTTTATATGAGTTTCCTACTCTACTACCAGTTAACAAAGTATTTCCATATTGATCCTTAACTAGACATGCATGAGTTTGAAAATCAACTGACAAACCATTATCACATAACTAACTAATACTAATCAAGTTATAGCACATATTGTCTACAAGTAACACGTCATTAATGGTTAGGTTTCCATGGATAATCTTACCCTTACCCATGGTCTTACCCTTCTTGTTGTTACCAAAAGTAATCTTAGGTCTAGAGCAATCTGCTATATCAGTAAGAAGTCGTCTGTTTCCTATCATATGCCTGGAACAACCGCTATCAAGATACCATACAGATTCCTCCAGCCCATCGTTTATTTGTACCTACACAAAGGAATATTTACAATCTTTTGGTACCCACTTTTAATTGGGTCCTCGGTCAATCAGTCCCTTAGGAATCCATATTTGAGTTATTCTAATGGATTTCCTATTTTGTGCTGTGATTAATGCGTATGATTTTGACATAGCAGACGCCTTCCTGCTAGCCACTGATCTCTTAACTTTCGAAGACGAATTTCTCTTAAAACTTCTTGACTTTGAGTCAGGTTTTAGATTTCCAGACTTGTTAGCTGCTTCTAACTTATTTTTCAGCCAGCTAATAGTCGGCGGAACATAAGTTATTTCGTTTTTGAAAGCTACTTCTTTGTGAATAGGATCAGATTCAATTTCAGTCAAACTACCTTTAACAAAGCTTATTGGCCGAAGCTTGTCGTTTGAAGAGTTTGACTTCTTGCACGACTGGTTTGGGTCATTGTCATATAATCCTAAACCACATCTAGGTCCAGTAGGTTTTAACATGCTGATCTGATGTTTGACAGCATCTCCAGACCTTGTCCATGCACTAACTACATAATTTAGCCTTTTGTTTTTAGCGAAAAGAGTTTGAATATGTTCTTTGAGCATCTCATTCTCAGATGAGATCTCTACTTCTTTCTTTTCAAAATCGTTTGTTTCAGAAGTTTTATGAGAGGGAGGAATATTTGCCTCATACTTCACTTTCATCTCATAAAATGAGTCTGATAACTTTTTGTACTCAATGGCCATTTTATTGAGTGCAGTAGTTAACTCTTCGTTGGTAAATTCTGGTGTAGAAACATCATTTACCTTGGATTGGTCGTCTGTCATCAAACATGAAACAACTTCAGTCTCTCTTTCAACAGGAGACTCCTCTGAATCGTTGTCAGCCCATTTGGATTTACTTTTAACACACATGAAAACTTTCTGGTCCTTCTTTGCTTGAGCGTTTCTACCATAGATCTGAGTCAGCTTATCCCATATTTCTTTAACAGAGCAACATGAATTGATTTTGTAGAATACGTTCATGTTGATCGATTGATACAGAATGTTCCTGGCCACATTATCCAGATTGTTGGTCATCTTGTCTTCAGTATTCCACTCACTTCCTGGCAGAGAAATATTTATGGGGCCATCAGTAATGACGCTCCACATATCGCAATCAAGAGCATCCAAGTGAGCTTGCATTCTCATCATCCAATGTTCACAGTAGTCTCTTGACAGAATAGGGATCTCATTGATGATATACATGATTCAGGTTTTAAAAGCTTGAGAATAGAAGACAGAGCTCTAATACCAATTGACAGGATCGACGGAACCAATAGAGACGGGGGTCTGGCTATTGATGACGGGTTCGGATAAACGATTTGATAGAAATCTTGTTAATTATTTAAATCACTTTCTATTCTATGCAAACCCTTGTAAACACTTAAAACAGAATCAAGCGCGGAAATGTTTACTTAGGTTTGAAGCTGGGAACCAAGAATGAGAAGATGATAGAAAGAAACAACACAGAAGTTTGTTTATGGATGTTCAGAGCAAACTCTCCTACGTCACCATTTCTTCCAACCACCGGAAGGATTCACTATAATATGCTTTGAATCAAATACAGTTTGCACGAATAGCTCATTGTTGAACAAAACAGACTCTGTTCAACTTACAATATGATGAAGAATATCACTCAGCTAAAACGATGCTTTGATTCTAACTCTCTCTTGATTAACACACAGTAAAGCAAGAAAGCAGCTAACAGTTTCAATAGTATCAATGGATCGATTAATTGTCTGGCTTGTTCACTCAAATTTCTGGCAGTTCGTCCGTTGTCCTTGAGATTCTTTAAATAAGGAACAGGTACTAACAGTTGAATCTTCATAATGACACGTGGCGAGCTTCCATTGGAACGCCTCCATAGTACATAGTAGACTCTGAATACAAGGATCGTGGCCGTACACAATTGGTAGTGCGCCGAATATTCTTCAGAGATGTACCTGCAAAACAAGTAGTGTAAAGGATATTCGCTTATGTGACATTGGTTGATTGGTTGCAGCTGGCTGTCGTACTGATCTTCACTAGAAAGTGGAGCAGGAGTAGCGTACACCTAGAGCACGTGGTTAGGCGGGTTCTAGATTCAAGCAACAACTTAAGCATGGCATTAGACGTATTTCAATTAGACGACCTCGTCTAATGAAATCAGACGTCCCCGTCTAATAACAGGATCCATTAGACCACCTTGTCTAATGGGATTAGACTTCACGTTTAATTACAGTTCACTTTAGACTAATCTGGAGGAGTTAGACTGCACGTCTAACTTTCACTCATTAAACTGCATGTCTAACTTTCACATTCCATTAGACTCCACGTCTAATTACATTTCCCTTAAGACTAGTTTGAAGAAGTTAGACTACACGTCTAACTTTCTCTTTCCATTAGATTGTACGTCTAACTCCACGAGTTAGACTACACGTCTAATTCCACTAGTTAGACTACACGTTTAACTCCACTAGTTAGACTGCACGTCTAACTTCGCTAATTAGACTGCACGTCTAACTCCGTGTGTTAGACTGCACGTCTAACTCCGCTAGTTAGACTGCACGTCTAACTCCGCTAGTTAGACTGCGCGTCTAACTCTGCTAGTTAAACTGCACGTTTAACTCTGTGTATTAGACTGCACGTCTAACTTCACTAGTTAGACTGTACGTCTAACTCCGTGAATCTAATGTCAAATCGATCTAATGAACCTAATTAAGACCACGTATAATAAAGTCTGATTTCGATACACCTGCACCAAAGACACTTAGACGCATAGATTAAGTTTTATATCCATTTATCATCAAAATTCCAATGATCAAACTACATTGACATTAAGTCAAAATAATTTGACCCAACATATTGGGATCTAAATAAGGCCAGCCCTAAAGATCATTTTTCGTTACCTCACATTTGACATACTTGTCGACCATGCTGTTAATCATGAACTTTTATCATTCATGGACGGATTCTCAAGATTTAATCAGATCCTAATGGCCCCACAAGATAAAGAAAGGACTACATTCATAATAGAATAAGATACATTGTTTCACTCAAAGAGGAATTGAAGTTGATCCCTCTAAAATAGAAGTAATAACAACCATGTTAATACCTCAAAATGAAAGAGAGATTCTATGATTCCTTGGAAAAATTCAATACATTAGCCGATTTATCAATAAGTTTACCACGACATGTGATCCACTATTTAACCTTCTGAAAAAAGAGCAAAAATTTATATGGGATAAAAATTGTCAACAAGCGTTTGACAAAATCAAGGATTATCTAAACCCACCCCCAATACTCATGCCTCATAAATTTGGAATCCCTCTCATACTATATCTCAATATAACTGAAACAATAATGAGAACCTTTTGGCTTAAGAAAACGAGAATAAACTCAAATCAACTATTTACTATATTTGTAAGAGAATGACTATGTGTGAACTTAATTTTACTCCAGTTGAGAAAGTATGATAGGCATTAGTACGAGTCACTAAAAGGTAAGACACTAAAATTTCACTTACTCAATTTATAATTTTAAAAATAATTATTTTGAATAAATAAATTCAAGATAATCAAAATGAAGGCCAAATCTTGATTAAATAATTAATTGGAATAATTATTGTATTAATAAAATCCCCATTAATTAAAAATAGAGGCCGAGAAAAATAAAATAAAATAAAATAATTTGAGATAAATGTTGTATTCATTTTATCCAAAATTAATTGTAAAGAGCTAAAAGAAATTAAAATAAAAAATTGGAGATAAATGTTATATCCATTTTATCCCAAATTAATTATTTATAAGGATCTAAATATGCAATAAAGTAAAATAAATAGACAAAATAAATAATATATTTATTAAATATATTTTATGTAATTTGTAGGTTATAAAATAAAGCCAAAATAAGTTAAGAAAATAAATTTCAAACAAGCTTCAAGGATGGAAAAGACTATGATCCAGTACAACTAGAAATAATAAAAACAAATACAATAGGATACATTGCTATCGAATGAACGATATAATCTCATCCAACGCACAACAGCTAACAGTGTCACCCGCTATAATTGAAGGAAAACGCTTTCACGCAAGAACGGATCAACTAATGCTCACGTCAACGTCATTAGTTAAAATGAATATGGAACGCTCAACACTGAGAGAACGCAGATGGAACGCCTAAACGTTCATGCTTTGGCCAAAAACAACGCCGTTTCAAGACTCCCTCATCACTCAAATGCAGAAGAAGCAAATGACGTCGTTTTCGACCCTAGTTTGTCTTCTTCCTTGCAAAGAACAAAATGATGAACAATAAAATTCTTTGATTTTTCAAAGATGGAAATCTGGAGTTATTCCACCAAATCTAGTGCTTCGAAAGCTGAAATGATCACCGTAACATGGTGATCATTTTACCTACGATTATAGGAGTAATTATGCCCTAAAACGATCAACTAGATGAAGAATTGAAAACAATCATTAACGAACCTTTTGTCTGAAATTCAAGCTACTCGATCATCTAACCGACCTTGAATAGCTATAAATAGCTCCCTTCGGCCAAAACGAAACGAAGGATTCCAATCCCAAGCCCCCAATCCATCTCTAATGAAATCCACCATGAAAAGTTTAAAGCTTTTTTTGAATTTTGAAGTTATGTATAAAGCTTTAAAGCTCGGTTCTAGTTAATCAAAAAACTTCTTTATAAAACTTCCAGTTCTTGAATTAGTTAAAATGAACAGCCAATCTCGGTCGTAGTCGCAAAGAAATTACACACCGTTCGTTGTCATGAAAACTATTCCATCTGCGCGGTCCGTGTGCGTCGCGATTTCGTCTTTTCACCAAAATTTAGCAAATCTCCTCGCCGATCTCTCTCGATTGACAATTGATACTATTCTCTGTCAAGACTAGAGTACATCAGGAAATCAATTTCCTTGAAATTCTACAAATTTCAAATCTATCTGTATTGTAAAGTTGTTAAAAGCTTCGCTGACACGAATCCGTCCGTGTTGGCCACTTTAAATATGAGTTTTGCAAACATCGTAGCTTCAGCAGTACGAACAATTCCCTCTTTGTCAACAGTTGGTATAAGTCTGACTAACTCTCTTAATTGGGCAACGGGTGAATCCAACACCTACTCCCATGATCCCAAGACTAAAATTTCGACTGCAACTAACCTGCACAAAGCCTCAGGAGTGAATCCCACGAATATCCTCCTTGAAAATCATGGATCTCCAAAGCCAGGAGGAAATGGTGGAGATCAGACTAACGTGATCAAGAGCAATGATAAGGATTTTACAGTGAACATGCCAGGTATGTTTTCTACCAATCCCAATAACACTCATGAGATGAATGCAAATGATAAAAGAACTGTTAGTGAAATACATGCTGATAGCCTAGATTGTGATAGTCTAGGATATTCTATAGGAAAAGATAGAGTAGTTCTGGAAAATAGTCTAGGAAATAAAAATGCATAGGTTATTAACTCGGATTCCAATTGGAATAAAATTCAACTTGAGACTATTGAGATACCTGACTCAGACAAAGAAGCGGGGAAAGTATTCTAGAAAGAATTGAAAAGAGAAATAATTAATGCAGAAAATCTAGGTGAAACAGAAAAAATGCAGAGAATGACAACAAAAGCATTGGGTAAAGAAACAGACCCGAGGAAATGGAGGGTCGGTTTTAATGAAAGGGACAACCTGAAAGGGCTTAGAAATCAGATAACGAAATTATTGATACTAGGCAAGAAAGGTCAAATCGTTTTAAACAAAGAGAAAAATACGAGTACATAGAGCAACTCAACTTGCATTACCTGTAAGACTGGAATCTCCTAAAATAATAAGAGTACAATATTATTGTGAGCTGGTCTGTTGAAACTTTGAGAAAGCTCTCTAAATGCCCAAAAACCAGAGTCTACTTCATCAAGAACAATTATAATTGGAATGTAGACCAGGTTTGGAAGAAAGATGAAGAATAGAGCAAAACTCAAGGGAAGAATCAGAAAACAGAGTAAAAGTAGAGTAAAGATCATAAAACAGAGCAAAACTAGAGTAACGAGCAGAATGAACAACAAAAACAGAATATAGGGCAGAAGAACAAAGGAAAACAAAAACTGACAACCTAGTTCAACAAAAGGGAAAGATTTTCCTTGGAACATTTAAGCCAAAGGTTGAAATTACCGGTTCCTCTTTTGAATTCAAACTATCCCAAGAAGTTGAGAAAAACTGTGTAAAGTCATGAAAGAATGTCATAGTGGGCAACTTCATCGGAAGAAATAAGGTGCCATTTCTAGTAACAAAAAAAAAACTCTAATGGAACAATAGGAGGAAATGGTCTAGAAAAGGTAACATCAAACATTCATGACTTATACTTTCTCAAATTCAAAGAAGGACCAGTCTTCGAACGTATTCTAATCAACGGGCACACATTTGTTGGGAAAAATTGCATGAATCTCGAAAAATGGGCAGAATGTATGAACCTCTTCATCAAGCCCAAAGAAACTGCACAAATCTAGGTCCAATTGCTCAACATTCCTCCCCATATGTATAACCTTGAATCATTAAGTCACTTTGTGAACCTATTGGGGAGTCCAATCTACCTAGACCCAACTACAGAAAAAGGTGAGCATATGACTTATTCTAGGATGTGCATTGAGATACACTTCAGATCAAATCTTCCATACCAGATGATGGTAATGAACAGAAAAGGCGAACCCACAATTATGAGAATCTCATATGAGTGGAGACCGAGTAAATGCTTTAATTGTAACACATTCAAACATGTCTGTTACAAGTGCTCGAAAATAATTGAAGAAGAAAGGAAAAAGAAGATCTAGCAAAAGACATAAGAGAAATAAAAAGAAGAACATGAAAGGTTGGAAAAGGAAAAGGCTGAGAAATGAAAGGCAGAAAGAGGTTATTAAAGAGTCAGTATTGAGTAAACAAAAGGATCAAGATAAGGAAGAAAATTCAGAACAGGGTTTTGAAGAACAGGGTAAGAAAAATAGAGTGGTAAGAGATTCATAATCAAAGACTGAAAATTAAGAGGTAACAAAGAAACTTAACCCATAAGCAAAAATCAATACCGAAGAGGCTGTGGAAAGGGAAAGCATGGGAGAAAGCAAGAAAAGGGAAGTGGGTAAAGGAATTGAGAAAGATAAAGTAGATGCAACTGAATCAGGTGAAATTGTGCAATCTCCAATTCAGAAGAAGGTTGACCAGAGAAACATGAAAATCCCAAAACAACAAGGTAAACAAATTAAGGAAAATATAATTCCTTATAGCCCTGGTATATGGAAAAAATAGAAAGGAAGAAAAGGTAAATGAATGGAAAGTAAAGCTGGAACATCTTCTTTTCATTAATGAACTTAATGATATGGAATATTAGAGGGTTAAATGACCCTATAAAGAGAAGAGAGGTTAGAATAATAGCAGAAATGAATGAAATCACAGTATTTCGAATTATTGAAACAAAAGTCAGACAAAGTCAAATAGAGAAAGTGGCCCAGGGTTGCTTCAAAGAAGAATGAGAAATTATTCATAACTCTGATGGGGTTAAAAGCAGAATCTGGGTAGGATGAGATAAAAGAAAGGTTGAAGTCAAGAATTTTTTGAAAGTAAGCAAGTTATTTTGATAGAGGTTATCAATCTGGTGATAATGGTAAAAATTTTCTTTGCGGTAGTTTATGCAAACAACTATTGGATAGAGAGGAAAACACTTTGGAATGATTTGAGAAGAAGCATTAAGGACGACGAACCATGGGTTATTATGGGAGATTTTAACGTTACAAGATTCAGGAATGAAAGAGAGAATGAGATAGACATGCATGATTTTGAATGCATTCGAGACATAAGCTGCATTAAACCGTTTTCCTTAGGTAATCTATTTTCATGGTCAACTTCAAGAGGAGCGGACAACATGAGAAAAAGTAGAATTGATAGAGCAGTGAATGAAAAATCTAGGTTTTGCAACCAAGTATCTCTCACCATTTCCCTTTGAAATTCTTTTGGGAGAGGGAGAAAAAATAGAAAAGACCCTTTATGTTCTTCAACTTCTGAATGAAAGATGAAGAATTTAATGAAATCCTTAATGAAACTTGGAACATCAGAATTAAGGGAACAAAGATGTTTAGAGTTTGTGAGAAACTAAGATTACTGAAAGGGAAGCTGAATAAGATAGACCAGGAAAAATATAATTAGATTTCTAAAAGAGTAGAGGAAGCCAGAATGAAACTGAAGGAAATACAATGCAAGACACCGAGAGCCCCGAATCTACCTTATAATAGGGAAGAAGAAAAAGAGGCTCTTACGCGATTTAGAGACCCCTGTTCTAAAGAGGAAAGCTTTACTAAAAAAAATCTAGAGAAAATTGGCTTTTATTAGGAGACAAGAATACTTCTTTCTTCTATAAAAAATGTTCATCAAGGAATCTCAAAAATAACCTCCTAATGCTCACAAACTCACATGGAGATGTTTTACAAGGATAAAAGGCAGTTCATGAGGAAGCAATAAATTTCTACAAGGAGCTGATTGGAACAGAAACGAGCACAATAATAGAGGAAAGTCGAAGATTGCTTCAACAGATTGTTAAAAGGAGAATCAGTGAAGAAAGTGGTATACAATTGATTACAAGAGTCAATATGGAAGAAGTCAGAAAAGTAGTGTTTTCGATGAAGGGGGATAAAAATCCATGGCCAGATGGTTTCAATGCGAACTTCTTCAAAGAAAACTGGGAAATAGTGGGTAAAGATGTCAGCGAAGGAGTTTTGGAATTCTTACAAAAACAGAAAAATGTTAAAGCAATGGAACGTCACAATGTTGAATTTAATTCTTAAGAATTCAATTCCAGAAAAAAATCAGGACTTTCGTCCTATTTCATACTGTAATGTTATTTACAAAATTATTTCAAAAATTCTTTTGCAACGTTTGAAAACAGTTATTGATAAGCTTGTAGGATTAGGGCAATCAACATTTATTCATAAACGCTCTATTTCCCATAACATCCTACTCATGTAGAGCTTATTGAATGGATATGGTAAGAAAAACATATCTCCACGTGTGGCTTTCAAATTTGACATTAGAAAAGTTTTTGCCTCGATCAGATGGGAATCAATCCACGAATTCCTCATTGCTGCATGTTTTCCAATAATTTTCATTGATTGGATTATGTCGTGTGTTTCCACTCCTCACTTTGTTGTGAGTGTGAATGGTATTCATGGAGGCTTTTACAAGGGTGAAAGGGGAGTAAGGTTAGGAGACCGTATATCTCCTAACCTATTCGTCTTAATAATGGAAATTCTTGACTGCATTTTTAAAATACTTATGAGAAGTCATCATTTTAAATTTCACTCGTATTGCAAAGAAGAAGTAGTAACTCATATATGTTTTGCAGATAATCTATTTTTTGTGGCTTATGCGGATGTTGAACCTGTTAGTATAATCAAAGAAGCTCTAATAATCTTTTCAAGTATTATAGGTTTATACATTAATGAGAACAAAAGTCAGGCTTTTTATAGAGGGGTTAATGAAGAAAGGAAGGAAAACATATTAATTATTATGGGAATCAAGGAAGGTGAACTACTAGTGAAATATCTTGGAGTACCCCTATCATCAAAACAACTCCGATATAATTACTTCAGACAACTGGTAGAAAAGATTAGAAATTTTGTCATGGGTGGGGCTACGAAAAAAAATTGTCTTATGTAGGTAGAATCGAGCTCGTTAAAAGAGTTATTTTTAGAATTATTGGCTACTAGGAACAACAAATAGTCATCCCAAAGAAAGTAATGGCTGAACTCGATAGAATCATGAGAGATTACATATTGGGAACACAAGGAAGAGGAGACAAAAAAGTCAAATGGGAGGATGTTTGCACTCCAGTAGAAGAAGCCGGACAATGAATAAAAAGTTGTGTTGAATGGAACAAAGCCCTCACCATTAGGAGATTATGGGACTTGGAACAGAAAGCGGACTCACTGTGGGTCAAATAGGTGCATACAAGATTTATGAAAGAAGAATAGAGTATCTAGACACGAAGCATTAATGAAAGAATGACATGGTCATTGAAGAAGATCCTAAAAATAAGAAAAGATGCCTTTCAAATGGTACAAACCACAATTGGAAATGGAAGAGTGGTACTATTCTGGAATGATCCTTGGCTAGATAATATTCTCATTATATTCAAAAAAGAAATACAAGGAAGTAGAGTTAGAAGAGAATACCTCAAGTACTCATTTAGAGACGTTTATGAAGGTAAATGTGATTCACTTTCGAGGCGTAGTCCAGAAGGTGATAGAATCCTAAACCTAATGAGGCAGAAACAACTCAATGAAAGAAATGATGAAATATGCTGGAAAATAGAAAGTAACGAGAAATTCATTACATGAAAGGCATGGGAAATGGTTAGAACAAGAGGACGTGAGGTAGATTGGCATAATGTGGTATGGTCTCCAAATATTATTCATCGTCACCAATTTATTCTTTAGCTGGTATATAGGAAAAGGTTGACAACAAAAGAGAGAATTCGAAAATACATAAACATTCATGATATCAACTGTGTCCTATGTTCGGGAGTTGAGGAAAGCATAAACCATTTATTTGGGGAATACTCTTTTGTAATACAAATCTGGAGGAGGTATGCTGCAAACATGAACATCGTCAACTTTTAAAGAGCATGGGAAGAAATTCAAGAGTGGATGAAAAATAAAGCAAAAGGAAAATCCTTATATGTAAGTATGCTGAAATACTACTTTGGAGTAATAATCTATTATATCTGGAAAGAAAGGAATTCAAGAACTCACAGTAGAAGAAGTAGAACTGCTGAAGATATTTGGGGAGATATAACTTCAGATGGAAATGCACTCATTCAATCCTAAAAATGAATCGAAAAGAATGAAGAAAATAGAAAGCTCTACCACATATAAGATATTTCGTTTGAAAAAGTTACAATTAGAATCAACACTAATTAATTATTGTTGTTGTCTGTAATTCAATTATTGTTTATTGTCAAATCTAGAATTTGTCTAGATCTGATCTTAAACTTTTTTATTTTTTCCCCTCTTTTTTTTTAATGAAATTGCACTAAGCTGTTTTCCCAAAAAAATAATGAACATCCAATGTTCATGTTTTGGTTATAGATAATCTTAATGTGTATAATGAAGCTATTGGTAAGCTCTTTATACCTAGTTAAATCTTAAAAATTGAAATTCCGAATTTTGCTCAAGAACTATTTAGATGAAATGAAACATCATTCCGATCGAATTAACATCAAGATGATTTATAAACGATCATTAAGGTCAAACAAAGCTCCCCATACATTTAGATCGAAGAATGGAGGCTTCAATAGAAATTACCAAACTTGTAGTTTGTTGTTCTTGGCGTCCGACCAAGGAATTTAACTAGGTTTGATTTTTGACTGATAAAATTAAATCCTCTACACCCGACCGAGAAATTCTAACCCCCACTGATAATTTTTAACCTGGCATGATTTTTGACCGAGAAAACTAGCCCGACATAATTTTTTACCAAGAATTCCCTACTTTCGATCGAAGATGAAGCGCACAATCGAGACTCCCCACAATCGACCGAGGAACCATCACGCACGCGACCGATACATTCCAGCATCCAACCGGGATGGTTTCCCAAAGTAACCTTGTTTTGCGTTCACTTTCTCAAACTAACCTAGTTTGTTCATTCATTCCCAAACTAACCTAGTATACTATTCAAACTCAGTTTTTATTTTATTTTATTTTTTTTACATTTAAAATTCATTATATATAAACTAAATTATTTATATTTTGATATATATTTTAAATTATTATTTATATAAATTAAATTATTTATATTTTGATATATATTTTAAATTATTATTTTTATAAATTTGATTATTTATATTTTCATATATAATTTAAATTTACTTATTTTTTATAAATTTAATTATTTATATTTAATATATATATAAATATATAGTGTAATAAATATTAAATAATTATATTAAATAATTAATAAATATTCATAAAAACGTTTTTAAATTTATCAATTATTTATTAAATATAATAACAAGATTACCATATTTTTATGATTAAAATATGGTAATATTTTTATTATATTTAATTAAAAAATGTTATTATATTTAATAAATAATGGATAATTTAAAATGCTTGTATGAATATTTAATTATTATATTGTTATGGTTAAAATATTTTAAATTTATTAGTATTTATCAATTATTTATTAGAATGCTAAAGGGAGTATTTATTTCACTATATAAATAATAATTGAAATGTAAATATATATATATATATATATTTATTAAAATATAAATAATTAAATTTATAAAAAATAATTAAATTTATAAAAATATAAATTTAAAATATATATCAAAATATAAATAATTTATTTTATATAAATAATAATTTAAATTATATATCAAAATAAAAATAATCAAATTTATAAAAATAACAATTTAAAATATTTATCAAAATATAAATAATTTAATTTATATAAATAATAATTTAAAATATATATCAAAATGTAAATAATTTAGTTTATATATAATGAATTTTAAATGTAAAAAAAACAAATAAAAAAAACTGAGTTTGAATAGTAAACTAGATTAATTTTGGAATAATTGAACCAACTAGGTTAGTTTGGGAAAGTGAACGCCAAACAATGTTACTTTGGGAAACCATTCATCTAACCGAGGGACCTATGCGCACAACCGAGAAGACCGGTCTCCTCAATTGACCGTGTATCCAACCCTTCGACTTTGGGCCAAACCCGCTCTAGACACTTTTATTTGACCCGATTCGCGACTTAAACAGCTTAATTTTTTAATTGTTTTTTTAATTAGAAACCCTAAAATATTTTCTAACAATCTGAAAAATAGCAAAACGATATCAAAATATTTTGATAAAAGTCTATTTGAATTTAATTTTTAAACTACTCAATAATTATCGATTTCAATCCCATATACTAGCATTTCAATATTATTTTCAATTTTAAATGCAAGAATAATCTAGGCATGTTTAGGACTTGAAAAATAATCGATTAAAAAAACATAATAAAGTCAATTTTTTAAAAGTCAAAATTTTATTAAGTAGAGACCGTTCTTTAACGGATACTGAAAATATATTGTAAAATCTCCTCCCGAGTGTTACCAAACATCAAACTCAATTAAATCTCTAGTAAAATTATATTTATACACGTATGTATACAAACCTTTTATTGAATTGAATAAAAAAAAAAAATCAAATGAGGACTCTTTAATCAAATAAATAATTTTTTTAATTAATTATTTTTAATTAATACAAATTTCTTTTAATCAAATTTTGATTTGATTATTTAAAATTCAAAAGATTGTTTAAAATTAATCATAAAAAATAATAATTATTATAATTAATTTTAAATATCAAAATATATTTTTTGTATGAATATTTTAAATAATATTTTAATAAAAAAATTTCCACATGCAAAACTGATCTAAAAATATCTTGAACTTTGAGTTTTTTCGAAACAAAGGATTTATAAGGGTTATAACATAGACATTTTATGGAGGTTAATGGTCTCAAAGCTTTGATTATAAAAAATAAACTACTGACTTGTTACCCTGATCTTCCTAAAAAAAGTTAGTAAAATTATATTTTTAATTTTTTTGTTATAATCAATTTGTAAGTCATTATTAGACTAAAGAATTGAAGATTTTTATTATAAGAAAATTTTCTTTTCCAACACATATATACCATAATTCTAAATAGTACATCATTTCTATATACATGAATTCATATTGTCTAGAAATATATTTTTGTCAGTACAACATAGCTGTATCCTTTATATAGAAACACATTTTTTTTCAAATTACTATATTCACGTATCACAATGCACTACATATTTTATTGGAATAAATTATTAATTTGTGAATTGATCCGTTCATAAAACTTGAAATAATTAAATTTAAAAAATAATATTAAAAACAATATATATAAATCTTAAATTTGAAACTTAACAATATAATTATAACACTTTAATCAACTAAGATCTTCCTAAAAAAAATTTAGACTAAAATTATATTTTTAATTTTTGTTATAATCAATTTGTAAGTCATTATTAGACTAAAGAATTGAAAATTTTTAGTATAAGAATTTTTTTTCCAACACATATATTTACCATAATTCTAAATAGTACACCATTTCTATATTCATGAATTCATATTATCTAGAAATATATTTTTGCCCGTACAACATACCTCTATCCTAATAGAAACATATTTTTTTAAATTACTATATCCACATATCACAACGCACTACATATTTTATTGAAATAAATTGTCAATTTGTGACCCGCTCATAAAACATGAAATAATTAAATTTAAAAAATAATATTAAAAACAATATATATATATAACTTAAATTTGCAACTTAACAATATAATTATAACACTCTAATCAACTAAGTTAATAAAACTTTATATTTTAAAATTAATATAAAATTAATAAACGTGTGACATTATATTTATAAAAAATTTATATTAATTTATTGTATTATATATATATATATAATTTTCTAATCTCACTGGGTTTTTGCACCACAATGCACGATCTATTTTTTTTTAGAGTAAACGAATCGAGTTGTTAATTTGTGGGTTAATCTATCCATAAATTTTAAAACGGTAAATGTTAAAAATTATATATAATTTTGAACTATATTCATTTTATAAATATTATTATCACTTTAAATAATGAGATTTTTTGTTAATTAATTTTAAATATTATTTTCAAATTAGTTTTGTGTTATGAAATATAAATTAAATGTGGACAATTAATTTAAAATACTTTTAATTTTATAATTTTCTTTTAAGTAATTTTTTTTTTTAAATATTAAAAAAACGAATTATGTAGACACTAAAAGTGTTAATAATTTTTTTATATTATTATGTTAATTATGATGATTATTTGTACAATTTTATATATTAAGATACACAACTAGAGATGGCAATGGGTACCCGTATGCCCGATACCCGTGGGTACCCGATAGTCGGGTTCGGGTATTTTAAATCGGGTTTGGGGTCGGGGTCGGGCATGGGGAGAGGGAGAAGGTACCCGGTCGGGTACGGGGTCGGGGATGGGGAGTGTGCGAAACCCAAACCCGATACCCGATACCCGGTTATATTAATATTATTGATTTTTTTTATTAAAATTTAATGTGTGACTTTTCAAAAATGCTTCATCATTGCAAATGTATCATAAATATGCATCATTTAATTTGATCTTATCTACACTTCACTCTAACCATAATCATAAATACACTACACTCCAACTTTATTATTTTATATTCCCAAAACAATATTTCTCTATATAACTTCAATTTTTATTTTAATAACAAAATATTACTCTTTCTCATAATTTTTCATATTCAATCTTTAGTTTTTTTCAATGTTCATTCTACTTTTTTTTCACTCTAGTTTATCTTCTTCAAGATTTACAAAAATTATGAGGTAGGTAAGTAATGATTTTATTTTTATTTTTAATATTTTGATATTACTTATGTTAAAATTATTTATTAAAGTTGTGTTTTTTTTTTCAAATTTTATAATCTTATAAATAATTTAATCGGGTAATGGGGTACCCGTCGGGGATCGGGTACTCAACGAATCGGGGATGGGTATAGAAGTAGAGATACCCGTCGGATTCGGGGTCGGGGTCGGGTAGTGAAATGAAAATCGGGTTCGGGGATGGGTACTTCACTACACGTCGGGTAGGATACCCGTTGCCATCCCTATATAATAAATAAGAATATTTTATATTTGTCTATCACACAAGTTATATACTCTTAAATTTATAAGATTACCTTACCAGAAGCCTGGAGGAGAGAGTTGATCTAAGATACCAGAATATTATAAGTTCGATTTCCTCGTGATTAATTTGAAGTAAAATGGAGGATTATGAAAGTGAATTATCAAGTTTTCCATTTTTTTAAAATAAGCTTAAATTTATAAGTTAATCCTTCAATTTTGATTTAAAATTAAAATATAAAATAATAAAATTAATGATATTACAAAAGAGGAATGATAGAGAGTGCAACTCTGAGACAGCGAATGGGAGCGCGATGGTCTACGTGGCCGACAAGTGAAATTAATAAATAAATAAAAATATAATAATAATTAAAACACGATTGTAGAATATTCTCTCTCCTCTTATTAATTTATTTCTCTCTCCTTTTATTAAATAATTTTTCTCTCTATTTCTACAAATTAAATTATCTCATTTATCCATATTCTCACGATTATTATTTTACTCATTTATTTGATATTTATTATCTCTTATTTAACCGGTTAAAATAACTCAATAATTTACAACAAACTCTCACATTAAATATTTTAATAATATATTTAAATAAATTTTAAACCTGAAATCTTAAACCCTAAACCCTAAACTCTAAATCATAAACCATAAACCCTAAATCCTAAATCATAAACCCTAAACCTTAATTAATATTAGAGATTAGTTGAATTATGAATTTATCTCTTTTATTTTTATGACTTTTCAATTCATTTATTTATCAAATATTTTTTATAGCCTCTTTTTTCTTTTTTATTATTATTTTATATGATAGAAATTATTTAATAAAAAGAGAGAAAATAATTAATAATTGAATATAGAAAATAACTAATAATAGGAGAGAGAATATTCTACCTGTCAACCCACGTAGGGATCGCTCTCTATCATTTTTCATTACAAAATAATTAAGGCTCCAATATGTCTTTTTTCTAAGTGAAATCTAATTTAATATTAACATGATATTATGGTAATATAAATTGAGATTTCACTCTAACTTTAACTCAGCTGGCTATAAATTTGACTGTATATATTCTCTTAATTCAATATCTCATATCTATATTCATTTAAAAATGACAACAGTTTCTTTATACTATGCAATACTAGTATTTTATTTCATGGTCCAAATTTCAAATTCTTCTAATACAATTGATTCAAAAACTATAGGTTTTTCTACCAATCTTATCCACCGAGATTCATTATCACATAACCGACGTGTCAACGGAACTGACCTTTTGGCAAGAACCATGAATCGCTCTAAGGCTCGCTTGTCTTATTTGAAATCCATCATAAAACTTCCCAACAACGACGCAAAAGAAACTACAAACCTAGAATCGACAATTATTGTGAGTGCTTCATCGTATCTCATGGAAATTTACGTTGGCACACCGCCAACCAAGCAGATGGTGACCGTGGATACCGGCTCTGACTTGTCATGGATTCAGTGCCTTCCATGTGAACATTGTTTTAAGCATAATCAACCCATATTTAATCCCAATCGGTCATCTTCGTATAAAGTACTTAGATGTGATTCGAGTGAGTGTCTGAAATTAGGAGACAAACATGCTTGTACTCGATCGAATGAAAAATGTAAATATCTTTTATCCTACGGGGACAATTCAGGTAGCTATGGGGAACTAGCCTGGGAAACTTATACAATGGGAAACATTTCCATCCGAAACATGATACACGGGTGCGGGCATCAGAATTTCGGGTATTTTAATGAGGATAGTTCCGGTATGATTGGGCTTGGAGATGGTCCTCTCTCATTCTTTGGTCAGACTCGACATTTGATTGATGGAATGTTTTCGTACTGCCTAGTATCTCAGGTCGGTCCAAACCCACATGCAAGGAGCAGGATTAACTTCGGCATTAATGCGGAGGTGTCTGGGCCTACAGTGATACACACCGAGTTGATCAAGAAGAAGGGCATGCCATTCTATTTTCTCTCATTGAAATCAATCAGCGTCCGAAATAGAATAATTCAATTCACAAGAAAATATGGTGAAATCTTAATAGACTCAGGAACAACTCTAAATTATTTCCCCAGGGACGTAATGCAAAATTTGAAGGAGGCACTAATACTTGAGATTGGTAAACACCCACTTATGATTAATAATGAATTTTGTTATAAAATGAACACCGATATTCCTGATATCACCTTCCATTTTGCTATGGAAGCTAACTTAACTTTGTCAAAGAGGAACACTTTTTCAGTATACGGAAATGCATTGTGTCTGAATATGAAAGCAGAAGATCATATATCAATATTTGGGAACAAATCACAAATGGATTTCTTGGTCGGATATGATATTCCCAGTAGAATTATCTCTTTCAAACCAACCGATTGTTCAAAGCATGTGATATCAAAGTAGAGTTGAGAACATGATTCTATAATAATTTTCTTTCTTTTAATTTATTTGTTGTTCTTATTATAAAATAAAATAAAGTCATAAAGTAAGTTGGTTAATGTCCAATTACTATCAACCAATATAAATGATATAATAATATATTAAATAATATTTTTTTTTTAATTTAGAATGAAAATAATCACCATGAACCTATTATTAGTTTAAAACTTTTTTAGATAAAATAAATTTGTATTTTTTTTAAATGTTAGTTAAGTCCATCTCGCGATAAGATTTTATTTAAAATTAGTATGAATATTGTGCATTTGTACTGGTAAATTTATAAATAAAATATTATTTTTGTATAAATATTTTAGATAGAAATAATATTATTCAAATTTAATAATTTTGTAAAAATTTATCAAAATTTATTTTTAACATATATTTTAAATTGATCAAATATTTAAAGTTAGGAAAATGTTTTTTAGATTGAAATTTATTTTATTTATTTAAAAAATACTTAAGAAAAAAAATTTAAATATATAAAAAATAATTTACTTGCCAACTAATCATATTAATTGTATTGTGCGAGAATAAGAGTGTTTAGATAAACATATCTTCAAACATTAATTTTTTTTTTCATTTCTTTTATCAATTAAATTATATAAAGTTTACTATGAACTAATATTATATGATATACTTATTTGAAAAATAAAATATTAAAATTTATATAACCAATTCATTTATATTTTTTTCAAAATTTATATTTATGTTGATTTTGATTATTTAAGAACTAAATTTAATAATAATTGTCATTTATAAAAAATTAAAAAATAAATTAATTAAATAAATCAATTATTTTAAAATAAATAAATTATTATAATAAATAATTGTAAACATATTATAAATATTTAAAATTATATATATATATATATATATAATATGTAGTAAATAATATTTATCTTTAAATATGGAATGATCAATTCTAAAACAATATTTTTTTTTATTAATTTATCTTAATGTTTTTTTACTATTTTTAATCTTTTTATAAAATATTTTTTATTTCAGTCATTTATTTAATAATATATAAAAATATATATATAATTATCATTTTGTATCAATAATTAATATTAAATAGTTATTTTTATTAAATAATAATAACTTAATATTATTATATTTTGTGTAATATATATATATATATATATATTATATAACATTATAAATAAATTAAAATAAAAAATATTTATTAATTATTTAAAACATGTCAAAATATAATATTATATATATATATATATATATATATATATATATATATATATATATTTGTTGATAAATGATTGGGAGAGGTAAATTGGGAGAGAGAATTTTAAAGGGATTGACGTGGCACATTATGATTGGCCGAAAAAATAACAAAATTTCTCTTTCTTCTTTCTCATCGCTTTTTATCATTTTTTCAACCAATGATATAGTAGTATCAGTGATATAGTGACACATCATTCCCTCTCTCAAATTCCCTCCCGCTATCACTCAATAAATTAAGTATTTATTATATTATATTATATTATATTATATTATATTATAATTAATAATATTAAAATATTAATATTGAAAGACAATAAAATATATTATTAACAACTTTTCAAGTTTAATTCAAATCATTATTTACATACCTCAAATTCGCAATCACATATACAACACCACTCATTCTTAATTTAAATCCCACTTCATTGGCTCTCAATTTTGTACACATATATCATCCTACATTATTAACATTAATTTTTATTTATATAGAAATATAATAATTTAATATTAATATAATATTTTGTGTAAAAAATATACAAATATAAAATTATTATAAATTAAACTAACAAATATTTATAAAAAATATGTTTAAAATTAAAAATAAATTAAACTTAAAATTATTAAAATATTTTTATTTAGAGAGAAAAATATTGCATTATTATTATATATATTTACATGACAAGTGTTTGAAAATATTAATTATAATATATATATATATATATAATTAAATAAAAGTTATATAATTTGATATTGTTATTTTTCTTTTATATTATAAAATGTTTTGAATATATTGTATATAAGTTTTTACTAACTAAATTATATGTTTTTATATATAAAGAAAACAAATATGAAATAAATAATTAAATTATTAAGGGAAAAAAATTAAAAAATTATATATATAAATGTTTTTTTTATAAAAAAAAAATAATAAGAGAACTAAACTAAAATTAAATTCAAATATTTTTATTTAGAGAGAAAAATAAAAAGAATATGTATATATATAATTAAATAAAATTATATTAAAAATTATTTTATATAAAACTATAATATTTAAATAAAAGATATTATATGAGTTTCTAATTCTAATTTTAAATTTTATTATTTATTTATACTTTTTTAATATTTTGATTTTAATTTATTTAATATTAATAATTTATATTTAATTTTTTTTATATTTAAATATACTATATTAAAAGTTTGATAGAGTTATAATGTATTTTTTTTTTTTATTAATTTATATTGCTTATACTTCTTAAATTCTCATTTTTGAAAATAATTTAACAACTTATTTATAAATTTTTTATTTCACTATAATATTTTTTTAAAATATTTTTCTTTTTTAATTTAAAATAAACAAAAATAAGATATTTTTTATTTAATTTTTATTCATGACTTATAGTAGTAAGGAACATTGTTTTGTCTAATATTTAATTATTACTCTTTTGGGTGTTTGATAAATGAGTTGCTATTATTATTCAATTATTGATTAATTTATTTTTGTATTGAATGGTTTTATTGTTGAAAAGATAAGTCATTGTTATATTCAACTATTGTGACTAAACAATTTTAAAATAATTAATAACAAATGTTAATATAAGAAAAAACATAAAAAAGAATAAAAAATATAAAATTAAAATAATTAATGACGAAGGTTCATATATATATATATATATATATAATTAAAATAATTAATAATAAATATTCATATAAAAATAATAAAATATTTATGAAAAAGATAAAAAAAATATAGAGTTTATTTATTAATGAAAAAAAAGGAGAGAAAATATATTAAAATTTAATTTAAATATATAAATTAAAAAAAAAAACTAACTATGATTATTAAAATAAACTAAATGAGTCAATTTTTTGATATTACATATGTTTAAATAAACTTTTATTAGTACATACGATTTAAGTGAGCTAGTTGTATAAGTACATATATCTAAGTGAGTTTTTTTTTAAAATATAATTTATTTATTATATTGAACATTTTCTCTTTTTCTACCGCGCAAAAGATATGTAGACAATTTTGTGCCAAAAAAAATTTATGGAGAAACTATTTATTATAAAATTAAAAATTAAAACTATTAATTACTATATTTGTTTATTATATTTTAAATCTATTAATAATTTTATAAATATCTATATATAATATAATAAATCTTAGTAATATATATATATATATATATATATTTAAATATTAAATAAAAATGTCTTATTAGGATAATGTTCTGTGTATAGATCAGAGCATGTTATTTGTAAATTTGAGTAGTTATATTAAGACTTTGTTGGGATTGGAATTACAGAAATGATGATTTAAAAATGATGATGTGCGATAATTTTAAAAGTGTAATTATTTTTTTTATAAAAAAAATTAAAAAGTATAAATATATAATAAAAAAATAATTTAAAATAAAAATAATTTAATATTTTAGTTAATAAATTAAATAACGTAATGAATAATGAATAAGATATATTTTGGTTTGATATTTAAATAATCATAACAGAACAATGTTAATATTTTAATTTTTTTTAAAGAGTTAATATGTATAATGTTCAAATACATTAAAGTAAGTTTTATATATTCCTTTTTATGTTATATTATTTTACATTTATTTATTTATTTTTGTTTAAAGTTATTTTTTTACATTTATTTTTGTTTAAAATTGTTAGAATATTTCAAACCATATAAAATAATAGAAAAAAGTTAACTTATGTACAACTAGATCACTTAAACGTATGTATTAGAAAAAGTTTATATAAACATACTTATTATCAAAATTAAATTATTTAGCCTATTTTAACAATAGTTAATTTTTATTTTTTAATTTATATATTTAAACTAAATTTTAATATATTTTTTCTTTCCTTCTTTTTCATTTATAAATAAACTCTTTATTTTTTTTATAAATATTTTATTATTTCTTTATGAGTATTTATTATTAATTATTTTAATTATATATATATATATATATAACAATAATCATTAATTATTTTAACTTTATATTTTATATTTTTTATACGTTTTTTCTTATATTAACATTGATTATTAATTATTTTAAAATTGTTTGGTCACAATAGTTGAATATAACAATGACTTAACTTTTCAACAATAAAAATTATTCAACACAAAAATAAATTAATCAATAATTGAATAATAATAACAACTCATTTATCAAATACCAAAAGAATAATAATAAAATATTAGACAAAATAATATAACAGTCATGAATAAAAAGTTAAATAAAAAATTATTAATTTTATTTTTGTTTCTGTTAAATTAAATAAGAAAGAAACTCTTTAAATAAACATTACAGTAAAATATAAAATTTATAAATAAATTGTTAAATTGTTTTAAAAAATGAGAATTTAAGAAGAATGAGCAATAAAAATTAATAAAAAAAGATATAATACATAAAAAAAACTAATATAAAAATAATTTAAGAAGAAAATAAATTACCTAGTTTAATTAATGAAAAAGAATGAGAGAAAATATATTAATATTTAATTAATAAATATATAAATTAAAAAATTAAAAAATAAAAAATAAAAAATAAAAAATATTTATGGTTACTAAAAGAGGCTAAATGAGCGTGTATGTGAGCTAGTTGTACAAGTACATATGTCTAAGTGTAAGTGAGCTTTTTTTCCAATATTTTACTTTTGATACTTTATATCCTTCCATTTATCAACTTCTTTAAATCAACCATCATTGAAACTTTATTTTGTTTTAAACTCTTTCATTAAATCAATCGTCACATCGTGTTTCGTATATCTAACTCTAAATCTCGCCTAACTTACCACATCATCGAATCCCCTTCATATTAGCCCCGTAACATACATACGAACATCAGACCTTTTCGTTCGTCGATCATCTCCTTCAAGTTCGACATCAGAAATCATTGTTCGTTCTCTATCTCCATCATCTTTTGACATTAGAGCTGGTCGCTTGATCTCCCGTCATCTCCCTCACCAACTCTCGGGATGCTATTTAGAGACAACGAAATCTATCAAAGGATTAGTGCCCTAAGAGGTACAATTGTTACTTTTTTTGAATCACTAATTATAGTTTGATTTGATTTACCTATAGTTCAATTTATTTATTTACTCTTCCTAAACTTAAATCTTAAAAATATTTTCTTTTCTGTGACTCAATTATGAAGTTTTCAGATAGTTTTCCAAAGACATAACATTCATATTGTTACTTCAGTTTTACAATGGGAATATTTTACTAGTATTTTTTGGTTGCCTGCTTGAAAGATAGCACTTTTTAAAAGCAAAGAGGCATATCTATAAAGTGTTCTTGTTGTGTATATGAGTTAACTTACTTCTATTTTTCAGTTATAATTGTTGAGATGTCTTGAATTGACGATGCAAAGAAAAAGAAAAAGAATATTGAACAAAAGGAAAATATTATATAGTTGGTGTGTAATCTTGATTTATGGAAATAAGATTAACACAAATGGAAATATGATTTTTTGTTATGGTAATAAAACTAGGAAAATATTGTGAAAATATTTTGGAGATTATTGTCAAAATATTAGTGTTGACCTAGTTGAAGTTTATTTAAAGGTGTAGTCGGACACTTTAGAAATCTGAAGTCTTTCTCTTAAGAGCATCGTTTCCAATCTCAGTTCTTTATCGATTAGAGTTTCGAGGGACCGAGTGTTATATAAACTCGTGTTATAACCTTAATCTGTACTGTTGTAATATATGTATTGATCTCCTCAATAAGATTATTCTTTCTGGTGGACTTAGCCAAAAATTTTATGTTAGTGAACCACGTTAAATATTTGTTGTTCTTTATTGCTTAAGTCATCTCACGCATTCCGTTCCAACAAATGACATAACTTATGGGCCGCTGAAATTGTCGACAAGAGTAGAAATAACCGTTGAAATTGTCATTATGGAGGAGAAGATAATGTGGCAAATCAAGATGCGGGCTCTACTAAAACGACATAACTTATGGTGTTGCTGAAGTTATCGGTAGGAGCAGAACAACCGTTGAGATTGTCATTATGGAAGAGAAAATAATGTGGCAGATCAAGATTCGGGCTCTATTGAAATGACAGGGCTTATGGGGTTTCTGAATTTATTGGTAGGAGCAGAACAACCGTTAAGATTGTCATTCTAGAGGAGAAGATAATGTGACAGATCAAGATACGAGCCCTACTAAAATGTCAAGGCGTATGTGGTTGCTGAAGTTATCGGTAGGAGTAGAACAATTGTTGAGATTGTCATTTTGGAGGAGAAGATAATGTAACAAATTAAGATGCGGGCTCTACTAAAACAACAGGGCTTATGGGGTTGTTAAAGTTATCGGTAAGAGTAGAACAACCGTTGAGATTGTCATTCTGGAGGAGCAATGGGAGTATTCAAGTCAAGGTGGAGAATTACTAAGTAGCTTGAATATTTGGGTTACCAAAGAAACTGTTAATCTGTCTTAAGACAACTCTTGATTTAGAAGAGAGAGGCAATATATCATCTGGGCCACAACTAGCATTGACTAGTGCATTTGGGCCATCCGGCACCGACGAGTGCATATGTTTCGTCCGACACCGGCGAGTGCATCTGGGCCATTCGACATATCCAGCACCAGCGAGTGCATTAGACACCGACAAGTGTATTCGGCACCGACGAGTGCATCTAGGCCACCTATAACATTGACAAATGCATCTAGGCCATCATTGACATTTTATTGGCATTGATTAATGCATCTAGGCCACCTCTAGCATTGACTAATGCGTCTAGGTCACCTCTATCATTGACTAATACATAAATCACCACATCTGGCATTGACTAATGCATATGCGCCACATTCGGCACCGCATGTGCATCTGGGCCACCCGACACCGACAAGTGCATCTAGGCCATCTAGCACCGATGAGTGCATCTAGGCCATCCGACACGACGAGTGCATCTGGGCCATCCGGCACCAACGAGTGCATCTAGGCCATCCGACACTAGAGAGTGCATATGGGCCATCCGACACTGGCGATTTCATTTGGGCCATCCGGCACCGGCGAGTACATCTGGGCCATCCGGAACCGGTTAGTTCATCTGGGCCATCTGGAACCGGCGAGTGCATCTGGGCTATCCGACACCGACGAGTGCATATGGGCCATCCGACACCGACGAGTGCATATGTGTCATTTGGCACCGGTGAGTGCATCTAGGCCATCCAACACTAGCGAGTGCATATGGGCCATCTGGCATTAACAAATGCATTTGTTAAGTTGTCTTATGACAACTCTGGATCAGAGAGAGGGGATAAAATATTTGGGCATTAATTAATGCATGTAGGGAATTTAAGGGAACTAAAGTCAATGTGGAGATTAGTTGAGATGTCTTGAATTAATGATGTGAGGAAAAAGAATATTGAACAAAAGGAAAATATATATTTTTGGTGTGTAATCTTGATTTAAGGAAATAAGATTAACAAATGGAAATATGATATTTTGTTATAGTAATATAACTAGAAAATTATTGTGATAATAATTTAGAGATTACTTGCCAAAATATTAGTATTGACCTAGTTAAAACTTATTTAGAGGTGCAGTCGGGCACTTTAGAAAGCTGAAGTTTTTGCCTTAAGAGTATCGTTTACAGTCTTAGTTCTGTATCTGTTAAGGTTTCGAGGGACCGAGTGTTATATAAACTTGTGTCATAACCCTAGTCTGTACTATTATAATTTTTGTATTGATCTCAGCAATGAAATTCTCTCTTTTTGGTGGACGTAGCCAAGTTTTATCTTGGTGAACCACGTTAAATTTGTGTTGTTCTTTATTGTTTACGTCATCTCATGCATTCCGTTCTAACAATCATGTTTTTCATCTTGAGCCGATGATACTTCTTTGTCTTGAAGTGCACACACCTATTTATGGTTCTTTCTACAAATGTTTACAAAAAAAAACATGCCAACAACTCCTTTGCTGGATGAAGTTTATTTTTGTGTAAGCCAAATAGTGACAAATACCATATTAGTTTAACCCATTCTCTTCTCTATATATACAACTTTTTCTTTATACTGTGTTCTATTTTTTATTTATTTAAATAATTTGATTTGGGATGCAAAAGTGTTAATTGTTGAAATTTTAAACTAATTTATAAATTTCATTAATAAATGGAAATGACAATTTGAGTAGATAAAATCAAATAAAATTTAAACAAAATTCAAACAAAATTGAAACGTGAATTAAAGGTGAAATTTGATTTTAATGTATGATTTGAATTAATTAATTTAAATTTGTTAATTATGTAATTAACATTTAATGGTTTGTAGAACACTTAACAAATTAAATATATTTAATTTTGTTAATTACCATTGTAACCTTCATGATATTATTGATATCAATTTATTAACAATTTCGAACATCATGTAACATGTCTTTTCTAACGAAGAGAAAATTCAAAGGACAATATAGAGGGAATCAATGTTAGTCGTTAAATCAAAGATTAATGGTTAATTTTATTTGTATGAAAGTTTATTATTTAAAAATATAAAACCCTCTCACTTCTAATCCCATACTTATCACATCATTTTATAATTTCTCACTTTAGAATTTCAAAAGTTATTTTCTTATTTTTGTGAGTTTTCTTCGTTCTAAACTCGATTATTTCTGTTAAAACTTAGTGATTGGATTCAGGTATCTTTGTCATATTCGATGTGCAGTGATTCTAGTGCAGGATCACTACTAGATTTGTTATACCCTGAAAATTAGTCATCTGCAATAAACTAAAGCACAAACGAGAGATGATAAAACTGTTGTAAGCAAATGTGTCTAATAAGTTACTGAAATTAATATCTTAATTCGGTGATTTCGTTTTTTTTATATATATATATTTTTTATTTCTTTGTAAAATTGTATTTTTTTTTTATATATATTTATGTAATTTAAAGTTAATAATACTAACATTAGTAAGATTTCTGTCCAGGATTAAATTGGTGGTTGCTTCCTATTTGGATATTACCTTGGTAACAATTTATGTAAAATATAAAGTTATCAGAATTAGTATAACAAAATCCTAGTAAATTTTCTGTAAATTTTGTTAGTATGGTGAGAAGCTGAACAGGATCTGAACTTAGGTTGACCACTTATTCAAATTTGAAGTTTTTACTAGTTTAAAGGTTGTGAATTCTCATTACCTTATTTTTTTGATATTTTATTTTTGTCTAATGAAAAGTCATTAATATCATCCTATAGATAAAAATATTTTAAGGTCTAATTTTTGCCACTTATTTTTTTTAAAGTTAATTTTGCCACTTATTTTTTTGTTGCCTAATTTTTTTGATATTTTAAGGCAAAGACTTTGCTTTCTAAAGTACCCGACTACACTTTTAAATAAGTCATAATCAGGTCAATATCAATTTTTTGTTCAAAACTCTTAAAGAGCTTCCAAAATATTATTACCATATTTTCATAATTGTATTTCTATAACGAAATATCTAATTTCCTTTTGTGTTAATCTTATTTTCTAATGTCAAGATTATACATAAAAAATCTAGTTTCCTTTTGTTGAATATACTATTTTCTCGCACCAAAATTGTGTATCATAAACATACTATAATTGTAATATTGTAAATTAATTCTCAACACTTTACATTTATTTACAAGCTATCTCCCTCTAGTTTTCCATTATTTTCTTTGTCAACAAACAAAGTCTCAATAACTCCCAAATCCATGAACTACCATCATATTAACAATATTGTCACCTTCTTGATAACAACTACTCTTTACTCAACTATTCTCCTCTCGATATACAACCCCGAATCGAACTTTAGCATGAAAATCCATTTGATATGAGTAAATCCACGTGACTCTTAGACAGCTTAAACTGTCCACTATATCACATATAATATACAATGTTTTTGCAAATTAAGATTTACAATCTAACATATTATTTACACCTTCAAAAATAACATCATCATGAAAGATGGTACATACATATAACATGTATCTTCACCAATGGTGGAAATACATAAACTTAAGTATCTAGGGAGAGAAGAGAAAGTAGTTGAAGAAAACCGATTTTTATTCCTAACAATTGTCTTCGTCTTGATTTGTCTCCCTCTCTTTTGTCTTATTCTTGTCTCTAGAATTTACAATCTAATAGATTACATAAATCCTCAAGAACAACATCATCATGAAAGATGGTATATACATAAATAATATATCTTCACCAATTGTGGAAATATCTAAACCTAGGTATTTATGCAATGTAGAGAAAATAGTGGAAGAAAAAACATATTTTCTTAAGACATACCTTCGTCTTGATTGGCCTCCCTCTATCTGTCTACTTTCTTTTCAAAATTAGATATCTATCGAAAACTGATGACAGCCAAAATAAACTTCCATCGCATACTTCCTCAAAATAAGATACAAATTTGAAATCCAAGAAAATCCAATAACAATTTCCCTCGTCTACTTCTTTAAAATCAGATATCTATCGAAAATCAAGGATAGCCAAGAAGAACATCCATCACCTACTTCCTTAAAGTTAGATACCGATCGATAATCGAGACAACTAAAGATGAACTTACATCGTCTACTTTTTGAAAATCAGATATCTGTCAAAAACTGAGGACACCCAAGATGAACATACATTGTTTATTTCTTCAAAATAAGATAATAATTGAAAGTCGAGAAGACCCAAGACAAACTTTCACCGTCTACTTGCTCAAATAAGATAACTATCGAAGCTGAGAAGACCCAAGACAAACTTACATCGTCTATTTCATAACAAATAATTAGGTATCTCCTTAGATCTCTTTACTCAAGATCAAGATGTAGAAAATATTTGCCAACCATCTTTCCTTAAAATTTGCACACTTAATCAACTTGAACCACATACTTCTTCTTAAAAAACATTAACTTGTAACTTACTAGTTTTTGAATAATATCAAAATAACTAGTAATTCGAGAATATCCTTTCAAAATCACTAATTGTCTTCAATTGTTTTCACCATGCTTCATAATTTTTTGAAAAATCGTGAATGTCCTTCTATTTAAACTGATCGAGCCTCTCATCTAGCCCATTTTCATTACTAGAAATATTATTCAAGGTCTCATTCATCTTCTTGCATTAATTGATAATTCAATGATCAAATTCGCCTTTAAATTGACCGAGTCTATCATCTAGCCCATTTTTCATGACTAGGAATTCCATTCAAAGTCTAAAGTCTCAATCCTCTCCTCAAATATATGACATTTCAATCATCTCATTAATCTAAACTATGATACACAAAGCTTATACAATTAAGATAAAACAAAATAAGTAACTAAATAATCACCTTTGAATTGACCGAATCTCCCAACTAGTCCCTTTTTCATGACTATGAATCTCACTTAAAGTATTATGAAATGATTTCCCCTTGGTTTGTTTGAGAGTTGCTCTAATGATGTCTCCACTTAAACTTATTAGTGTCTTCCATTAGTCTTCATTTTCTTGGTATTTCATTCATATTGCATGTTAACTAGCAATATGCCAATCATTAATCACCCGCCAACTCAATGTAATCTTACAATTTTACCTAAATGATTGCCTTGTCAACATGTCTACAATGTCATTATCGGTAAATATCTTTTTTATGACACTAGTAGTGTCCTATTCTTTTCTCCATCAATGGCCAATGATACCTTTTTCCCAAGATTATCTTTCTTCCCATCATTAGAAGAATCTCAATAGTCCTAAAATAATTCTCCCTTGATAGTGTGCGTTTTTAATGACATATCTCCACCGCGAGTTGTGATTTCTCTTGATACACTACTTGTGTCTCCAATAAAGAAAATTTTCTTTTCCATTGGTTCTAGCTTCCCTTGATTTTATCATATGTTAAAGTTCTTACACCAAGTACTCCTTTTTACCCAATTCCTGCAAGTCATGGAGTGACCTCGGAGATAATAACTAAACATGTGTGTAAATTACCTTGTAAAGAATACAAACTATTTTTTATTTACTCCTTCCTTAACAACTAAAGTACCTTTCTCATCAGTAATGGTACATCTCTTGCCTTCCAAGAATAACCTTTTCTAGTATGTTTCTTTAGTTTAAGCAGACTCTTCTGAAGTGTCCTTCCACTTAATTCCAGAAGCACTTCACCATTTATTTAGTCTTCAACATAGGCTTAGAACTATTATAGTTTTGTCTTCTTCTCAAGATGTTCTTTTACTTCTTGTAAATATGTCTTTCCATTGTCTACAATCTATCCTCTTGGTTTGTTCTTTGGACACCAAAGTACCTCATACTTCTTTCACCTCAAACTTGGCAGTCATTCATACCAACAAGATCTATAACTTGGAAATATTTTTGAAACCTCCTTAAAATTTGTCAAGAACCCTCCAAGGATCCTCCAAGCTCTTAAGCCTCCTCTCCTCTCCTCAAAATCAAGTGGGCCCAAAGTGATTCGGATAGTGATAATGAAGAAGCCAAAAGTTTCATGGCCAATGATGAAGAGGTATTTGACTTTTCTTTTGAAGAGTTCACTCGAGACGACTTGATTACTGCACTAAATGACATGGTCATTGAGTATAAGAAATTGTTTGTTCTCGCTTCAACCCAACCAGATAACACGACTGGTAAAACAAATGAACTATCCTCTAAGAATGAGAAGCTCAAGAAGATAGTTCAACTGTTGACCAAGAAAAATAAGAGAACCAACTATGTGATCGTTGCATGGACTAAGTTTATGGATGCGGTCAACCAGATGACGAGTCATCAGAGGCCTGACAACTGCAAGTTTGGACTAAGATATGACAATAGCAACCCAGAAAAGTCATGCAAGGAGTTGAAACCTAAGAAAGGCAAACTTCCTTCCATAAGTTTCGTCAATGATACCTCAACTGGCATTCAATCAAGTTACGATGCAAACGAGTTAGTAACTAAAAAGAAACTAAAATATGTGGAGCCAACTGATAAGTCACGATGGCTTAGTCCTAAGAGAAGGAAAGCCTGTCGGTCAGCTGGACATGGACATGACAAGTGGTCAAAGAGGTATCATCATAACTCATCCTCAAAATTCTACGACTCATTGAAAGACAAACAGAGAGATCTCAAGCCTAGTGCATGTAGAATTATTAAGACTAATACTGGGAGACTTATCAAAATAACACAAGTATGGATCTCTAAAGGACTGATCAATCGTGGACCCAATTAAATGTGGGTACCAAGGGTGTAAATAATTTTATTTGCAGGTTAAACATGTCATCTTCTTGGAAGACTCAGAATGGTACTTGGACAGTGGATGCTCAAGGCACATGACTAGAAATAGAAAGCTTCTAACTAACATTGTGAAGGAATCTGGATCAAGAATCACATTCGGTGACAACTCCAAGGGTAAGTAAGACCATGGGCAAGGGTAAGATTGTCCATGGTAACCTCACATAAGCAATTTTCTACTTGTTTAAAATATGTGTTACAACTTGCTTAGTATAAGTCAAATGTGTGATATAGGATATACTGTTGAATTTCATAGGCAAACATACTTAGTTAAGGATCAACAAGGAAGTACCCTGATGATAGGGCATAGGACATGTAATGTTTATAAAGTCAACTGTTAAAACAAGTCACCTAATCCTATTTGCATGATAACTAAGAACGATCAAAATTGGCTTTGGAAAAAAAGACTAAATCATTTAAACTTTAAGACTATTAACTCTAAATTTACTAAAGAGCTAGTTGAAGGCATTCCTAATTTGAAGATTTCTAAAGATAAAGTTAGTTCTGCTTGCCAGATAGGAAGAAAGACCAAGTCAACTTTTAAAAGTAAAGGTAAAATTCAATCTGAAAGATGCTTAGAACTTTTGCATATGGATCTTTTTGGTCCAGTTAAGGTGACCAATTTAATAGGCATGAAATATACTATAGTAATTATTGATGATTGCTCTAGATTTACTTGGGTTATTTTCTTAGTTTCTAAAGATCAACCTAATCCTAATTTGATTAAAATTCTTAATAGAGTGAAAAATGAAAAATTGATAAGTGTAAATAAAATTAGAAGTGATAGGGGTACTGAGTTTACTAATAGGACTTTTCATGTTATCTTGAGGAATCGAGTATTAGACACGAGTTGTCTAGTGTCAGAACCCCTCAATAAAACGGCTTAGCTGAAAGGAGAAACAGAACCCTAGCCAGATCTATGATAGCTGACTCTGGAGTGGCTCAAAAACTTTGGGCAAATGATATCAACACAGCATGTCATAATCAAAATCGGCCAATGATTAATAAAAGATTTAACAAAACGCCTTATGAGATTTACCATGGAAAAGTTCCTAATATCCAATATTTTAGGATCTTTGGATGTTAGTGTTATATTCATAACAATGGCAAGAATTATTTGACCACTTTTGATGCCAAATCTGATGTTGGTATTATGTTAGGATATTCTACAGTTAGTATAGCTTATAGAGTGTATAATAATCAAACTTTAACTGTTGAAGAATCATCTCATGTTATGTTTGATGAATCTTTCGAAAGTAACACCTCTATATCCATTGATTTGTTTAACAGAATGGAGGACGTCAATCTCCAATC
Source organism: Impatiens glandulifera (assembly GCF_907164915.1). Lineage (NCBI taxonomy): Eukaryota > Viridiplantae > Streptophyta > Magnoliopsida > Ericales > Balsaminaceae > Impatiens > Impatiens glandulifera. Next base: position 84,690 of record NW_025918807.1, read on the forward strand.
TGATAGTAAAGATGAAGTCATGGTCATCCGAAACATTGTCTTTGACCAGACGGCTGAGAATGTTGAAACTCAACAAGTTCAGATCGCAACTCAACAGGCTACTGAAAGTCTGGATAACTTTGAGCAAACCGATCAGTCAGATCCTGATCAACCAACTGGTTTATCAAATCTTGATCAAATAATTGGTCGGTCAGAAACTATTTCAAGACAAAACTTCAAATGGAACAGAAATCATCATCCTAAGCTAATAATAGGTGACCCCTTTGCACCCTTTAGGACCAGACATCAATCATTATGTGAGTATGCGAACTCTTCTTTCATCTCACAGATTGAGCCTAAGAAGGTTGACAAAGAACTACTTGATCTAGATTGGATCCTTGCAATGCAAGATGAATTAAACTAGTACGAAAGAAACAAAGTATGACATTTGGTTCCAAGACCAGCTAATCAATCTATCATTGGAACCAGATGGGTCTTTCGCAACAAACTTAATGAAGATTGTTTGGTCACGAAGAACAAGGCTAGATTAGTGGCCCAAAGATACATAGAGGAGGAATGCATTGACTTTGAGAAGTCATTTACTCATGTTTCTAGATTTGAGGCGATTCGAATCTTTCTAGCATTTTCCACTTTTAAAACTTCAAGGTTTTTCAAATGGACGTTAAGAGTGCCTTTCTTAACGGAATAAGAAATGAGGAGGTCTACGTTGAGTAGCCTCCCGTTTTTAAAAACCCTACCTCAATGAGTCATGTTTTTAGATTAGATAAAGCACTATATTGTCTTGAACAAGCTCCTAGAGCTTGGTATGATACACTCACTAAATTCCTATTTGATTATGATTTCATTATAGGATCTGTTGATAAGATACTGTTCAAGTTTGAAAAAGACTCTCGTATTTTACTTGTTCAAATATATGTTGATGATATCATTTTTGGATTATCTAACCCCAAACTATGTGAGAGGTTTTCTAAGATGATGACAGATAAATTTGAAATGAGCATGATGGGGAGCTAAGCTTTTTCTTAGGCCTTCAAATCCGGCAAATTGAAGGAAGCACCTTCATCACCAAAGCCAAGTACACAAAGGAGCTGTTGAAGAAGCTCGGCATGGAGAGTTGCTTGGCTACCTCAATACTCATGAGTTCCTTGATAAGCTTGATAAGGATGAAGATGGTCAAAGTGTTGACATCACTGCCTATCGTGGGATCATCAATTTTTTTTCTATCTAAAAGTAAGCAGGACAAACATCCTCTTCATTGTTGGTGTTTGTGGGAGATTTCAGGCTAATCCAAAATAATCTCATTATGTAGCAGCTTTAAAAATTTTGAAATATCTTAAGGGCACTCAAAATGTGGGACTGTGGTATCCGAATGATTCCAGTTTCAATTTGACCATCTATTCTGATGTAGACTATACAGGTTGTAAGATGGACAAGAAGAGCACTAGTGGAACATGTCAATTCCTTGGTGACTGTCTTGTCTCATGGTGTAGCAAGAAGCATACCTCCATTGTAACATCAACGGCTGAAGTAGAGTATCTTGCTGCTGGAAGTTGCTGTGCTCATCTACTGTAGATCCAACAACAACTAAAAGACTTTGATATGCAGGCTGAAGAATCCACAATCTTCTGTGATAACACCAGCGCCATTTCCATAACCTAGAATTTGGTGTTGCACTCAAGGACCAAGCACATAGATATCAGACACCATTTCATCCGAGATCAAGTGGCAAAGAAATATATTCGACTGGAATATGTTTCAACTGATCAACAAGTGGTCGACATCTTCACCAAGCCACTCCAAAAGACTAAGTCTATTTCAAGTATGTCTACGAATCAGGAATACCGGAGATGGTGACGATGTTATGATATGTCGAGGCTTTCGGCCTAATAACGTTCTTGGAAGGTGTTAGGATCGATGTAATAAATAGAGACGGGGGTCTAACTATTGATGAAAAATTCTGGAAAATGGTTTGATAGAAATCCTATTAGGGATTAATATCACTTTCTATTCTTCACAAACCCTTGCAAACTCTTGAAGCGATTCAAATGCGGAAATGTTTGCTCAGGTTTGAAGCTAAGAACCGATGAGAAAAGAGAATACATAATGTAAATGACACAGCAGTTTGTTTATGGATGTTAAGAGAAAACTCTCTTACGTCACCCCTTCTTCCAACCACCAGAAGGATTCACTATACTTCTTTGAATCAAATACATTTTACTGGCTAGATAATTGTTGAATAGAATAGGCTCTATTCAACTTACAATATATTTAAGAATTTCACTCAGCTAGACATATTTTGATTATCTCTTGAACTTTTCTACAAATCAGTAATTAAGTGAGCAAGCAGATAGAAATTCGTGATACAGTGCCAAAAACCAGCAGCTCGTTCGTTGTCCTTGAGAATCTTTTTATAGAAGACATGCACCATCGGTCGAATCTTCTACATTGATGCGTGGCGGGCATCCATTAGAAATCCGCTCATTATACAAGAGTACAACATTCTTTGCACAAGGATCGTGGCTGTACCAATCTTGTAGTGCGCCAAACATTCTTCTAGACCTGTCCTGCAAGGAACAAGTAATGGAAAGAATATTTACTTACGTGGCATTTATTAATTGGACGCAACTGACTGTCGTACTGAACTGTACGGATTAGTGGAGCAGGAGTAGCGTACAGCTAGTTGATAATGGGTAGACGGATGCTAACTTCCAGCAGCTGCTGAAGCGAAGCATTAGATGTGCTCCATTAGACTTCCAAGTCTAAGGAAGTTAGACGCCCATGTCTAATAGCAAGATCTATTAGACCACCAAGTCTAATAGAGTTAGACGACACGTCTAACTACGTTTCACTTCAGACTTGTCTGAAGGAGTTAGACACTAGCGTCTAAATTTTATATGTTCATTATGCACTTCTAACTACGTATCTTTTAAAATTTACGTCTAACTATGTATCTGTTAGACTGTACGTCTAACTACGTATATGTTAGACTACACGTCTAACTATGTATTTGTTAGACTTCACGTCTAACTACGTATCTGTTAGACTACACGTCTAACTACGTATCTATTAGACTGCACGTCTAATTACGTATCTTTTAGACTTCACATCTAACTATGTATCTATTAGACTACACGTCTAACTATGTATCTATTAGACTGCACGTCTAACTACGTATCTGTTAGACTTTACGTCTAACTATGTATCTGTTAGAGTTCACGTCTAACTACGTATCTGTTAGACCGCACGTCTAACTACGTATCTGTTAGACTTCACATCTAACTACGAATATGTTAGATTGCACATCTAACTACGTATCTGTTAGACTTCACTTCTGACTACATATCTGTTAAACTTCACGTCTAACTACGTTATTGTTAGACTGCACATCTAACTAACAACATATCTAATTTGTCTGTTTCAAGCTAAGTCTAACTTAACATATTTTTTATGCACCTGCACAAAAAACAATTAAACGGCTTAGATTTATTCTTATTTAAGTTTTACACAAGTACATCATCAAAATATTGTTAGTCAAGATAATTTGACCCAACAATTTCCCCCTTTTTGATGATGTTAAAACTTAAATAAAAGAAGGAATATTCCCTTTTAGCCAAGAAGGCTGCCCGATTTTGTCTCTTCAACCTGAGCCTACCTACCTGTAGAACATAGTCGAGAACCTTTTGGTTGTTTAAGACTCTAGAAGGATTGAAGTGAACACAGTGTCCAGCTTCAGAGATGAGACAGCAAAGGAACGTACTGAGAGGAGCATCATATCCATAGATTTTCTTTAAAGAAGAAATTATCTTTACTAGATTATTGAAAAGAAATTTCGACCAATTGATGGCTACACCCCTTATGATGGCCACAATTATTTCAAAGACTTTGTTGTAGTAGATGTAGGAAGAATCCTTAGCGAGATTAGATTTTGAAATGATTTCGTTGAGTAGGGAAAACTCAACCTTCAGACAAGAACTCTTTCCTTGAGAGGCGACATGAAAGAGATGCCTTCAAATGATTTATCCGAGAAAACAAGTTTCATATCGGACAAAATTTCATCAGAGGAAGGTGGGAACTCATAGATAGATCCCTTTAGTTGGAAACCTAAAGAACATGGCGAATGTTTTATCTAAGAAACAAACGTTTTTGCCAAGAATAGTTGCACGAATATACTTGTTATGATAAAATCTGGCAATTTCAATGATATCACGAATCGCCTGTTCGTGAAAGATACAGTGGGTACGTAGAAACTTCTTTACCCCAGAAGTTTCTAGAGATTGAAACATAGTAACTATTTCTGGAATCACTAGGGAGGAGACAGATTCAAAATCTATTTGAAAAGATTTTGCAGTGAGAGAAGACATTTCAATAAGGATGAAAGAAAAAGCTTAAGGATTCAAAAGTTGCAAGAAAGATTTCTTAGAGAGAGAGTTAGGGAATCAGGAAGGAGATACTCAAGCCTTTGAGTATGACCATTTCTTAAATACAGAAGAGTTGACTTGTGACCATTAAATTGATGATTATATGAACCGTCAAAAGCCTAAGAAACCTATTCCCAAGAGACACCGCTATCATTTAAGATTAATCATGAAAAAGTGCTATTAATGTTAGACGTGTATTGAAAGGTTATCAGATGATTTAGTCACTCTTTGAATATTAAAAGACACATGTCTTCAATCCATTTGAGAGGTGACTGTTTTAATTTTGACGGGAAAAGTACATGGACAGATACAGTGTTAGTGGATAACTATCCCAATAGCCAGAAGATGAACAGTCTAATTACATAAGTAGTTAGACGTCTAATTTACTTTCCACATTATTTCCCTCTAATTTGGATATGTGTCTATTAGACTTCAAAGTCTAATCACGCTTGTCTTATAGACGGTCAAAATTCTATTAGACTTTGAACGTCTAATTACGCATATACACCACGTGCTAGACGTGTGTTTGGTTAGACGCGAGCTTTCAATTTCTCTTGTTTTATAAATGTCTAAACGTCTATTAGACGTCGACATTTAACCGCGTGGGTTTTTAACCAAGACAAGTATTCAAAAGAAGATATAGACTGCTTGAGCAAACTCACGTCTAAGTAGATGTGCTTCTTAGACTACTAATCCATTGGACGTATTGAGACCTCTATCTATTTGTCTGTCCAGTTACATTTGAACAACATGTTCCCCCTCAGTGTATGCATATAAGAAAATAAGTCAATATCAACAAGTCCTAAGATATTTCTGAAGTGAGAAAACTTAGTCTCAGGTAGAGGCTTTGTGAAGATGTCTGTCGTTTGTTGATCTGTTAGGACATATGCTTGCGTGATCGTTTGTTGATCTGTTGGGACATATGCTTAGTCTCAGATAGAGGCTTTGTGAAGATGTCTACCGTTCACTAAGGCAAATATGCTTCTGACTGACATACTCTCGGATGAAATGATGTCTAATTTCGATGTGCTTTGTCCGAGAGTGCCGAACTGGGTTGTAGGTGATGGCTATAGCACTTGTGTTGTCGCAGAAAATTGGAGATTCTTCTGCCTCAATCCCACAGTCCCTTAGTTGTTGTTGAACACACAAGAGCTGAGACTAGAAATTTCCTACAGCAAGGTACTCTGCTTCAGTTGTAGACATGACAACCGACGTTTACTTCTTCTTGAACCATGAGATTAGACGATCTCCAAGGAACTGACAAATTCCACTCATGTTTTTCCTATCTATTTTGCACCATGCATAGTTTGCATCTTATAAACTTATTAAGTTGAAACTGGAATCCTTCGGATACCACAGTCCCACATTTTAAGTTTCCTTCAAATATTTCAGAATACGTTTAGCAGCAGTAAAGTGAGAGAGTTTAGGATTAGCCTGGAATCTTCCACAGACACCAACAATAAATTAAATGTCTGGCCTGCTGGCAGTGAGATAGAGTAAGTATCCGATGAGACCTATGTAAGTAGTGATGTCTACACCCTAGCCGCCATCATCTTGTCTAGTTTTCTAGAAGAGCTCATTAGAGTAGTTGCAATAGAACAGTTCTCCATCTCGAACTTCTCAGCAGCTCTTTGGTGTATTTGGCTTGATTTATGAATGTTCCCTTCTCTAGCTGACGGACTTGAAGGCCGAGGAAGAAAGTTAATTCTCCCATCATGCTCATTTCAAACCTATTCTGCATCACCTTGGCAAATTTCTCACACAATTAGGGGTTAGTTGATCCAAATATAATGTTATCAACATATACTTGAACAAGTAAAATGTGAGAATCTTTAACAAATCTAAACAGTGTTTTATCAACAGTTCTAATAACGAATTCATGATCAAACAAAAACTTAGTCAACTTATCATACCAATCTCTTGGAGCTTGTTCAAACCATATAAAGCTTTGTCAGTTTAAAAACATGATTTAGTAAAGTATGATCTAGAAAAACTAGGGGTTGTTCAACATAAACATCTTCATTTAGTTTACCATTTAAAAATGCACTTTTCATATAATTTAAAAAACTTTAAAATTCTTAAATTGAGATTATCAGTTTTCTTGATAATACTCTTCATCCAATTTAGAAATATCTTTATAAAAAGATTAAGAAAAAGAGAATAATAATGTGCATCTTTATCCAATATAATAAAGGTGTTAGGATCGGGGACGCCCTTGGAGGACCGGGGTGTTTTCGGTTTCGAGAAGGGTGGCCGCTTACAACACGCAACACACACTGATTGGTGATAGTCCGGTTAAAGACTAAAACCGCTCTTAACACTACACAAATTGTCACAGACTCTTGAACCGAGTTCAAGTGCGGAAATGTCTGTTTCAATCTGAAGCAACGAATACGATTCGGATGAAGTTTATGAGGAGTCGGTTTAAGGAGGAGTATGTATAGACCGGTTTTGATTATTGGAGTAGGATTATATTTCGGTTAATGTATTTTGGTTTTGGAGTAAATAAACGGGAAATAAATAAAAGACACGAGACAAGATTTTTTATGGATGTTCGGAGCAAACCCTCCTACGTCACCCCTCCTCTCAGGTTATGAGAAGGATCACCACTAACTTTTATAGTTACAACAGTTACAATGCCGGTCGAGCCCAACTCGCTACTCGCCGGTTACACCAACTCACTCTTGATGTAATACAATAACTCAACACAATACAACTTTCTCTCTCTTAATAATTTTCAGAAACATTTTTGACAATTTTTATTGCTTCTTATTGATTGCTCTTGAATTACTTCTTCCTTGCCTTCTATTTATATGAAAAATATGACAACGGTCATATTTTCTCTCTCCAGGAGATTGGCCGCTGGAAACCGGTAATGATCAAGAGGCTTGCACGCCTTCCCTCTTGGACAGATCAATTTGGACACATGGCAGACATGCGCTTAGCCGGTTTGCATGTTGGACACATGGCAGACATGCTCTTAGCCGGCCGCCTGCCTGACAGCTACCTGCTGCCTAGAGATTGCTTATGGATTTGGATAAGCATGCCTGACAGCTACCTGCTGCCTAGAGATTGTTTCTGGATTTGGATTACTCATTTAATAACCGGAGCTTGACAGCATTTAATAAACCGGAACATATTTATGACTGAGCGGCTGCATTTAATCAACCGGAGCATTAAATAAACCGGAACTCATTTATGACTGAGCAGCTGCATTAAGTGTCGGTTGACCGATCCGGTTTGACCGGATCCTTCTCTCATTAAATTCCTGTTTGACCGATCTCCTAACTGAACTCCAGTTGACCAATCGGTTGACTGAACTTCTTGGACGAACCGGTTGACCGATCTCCTAACTGGGCTCTAGTTGACCAACTGGTTAACTGGACTTCTTGGACGAACCGGTTGACCGATCTCCTAACTGAGCTCTAGTTGACCAACCGGTTGACTGAACTTCTTGACCGAACCAGTTGCTTTTACTACAAACCGAAGCCGATCTCCTAACTGAGCTCTAGTTGACCAACCGGTTGACTAAACTTCTTGGCCGAACCGGTTGCTTTTACTACAAACCGAAGTCAAACAACCGAACGGTATATATATTTCCAACCGAATGGATTTTGCTCAATTTCCTTGAAATAGCAAAACTTTAAATATTATTTGCAGCCAGTGGGATTTGATCCCTGGTCACCTATGTGACAGGCAGAATGGTTTACCACTACGCTACAACAGCTTCGTATTATATTTAAACCATTTAATATACTTGATATAACTTAGCGGTTTAACATATATATTTGAACTTAGTTTTATCTATTCATTAAATTTTTCATAAGTTATAACAATTATTTTCTATCAATTTCTCCCTTTTTGATTATTTAGAATAAATATTCAAAAATCGTAATGTGTGGCCGGTTTAAAATTAATCTACTTAATTTTTCTATCAATTTCTCCCTTTTTGATTATTTAGAATAAATATTCAAAACTTGTAATGTGTGGCCGGTTTAAAATTAATCTACTTATTTTTTCTATCAATTTCTCCCTTTTTGATTATTTAGAATAAATATTCAAAACTTGTAATGTGTGGCCGGTTTTTTAAAAAGAGCTTATATTTGTTTGGCCGGTTTTAAAAAGCTTACACTTGTTTGGCCGGTTTTAAAGAGCTTACACTTGTTTGGCCGGTTTTAAAGAGCTTACACTTGTTTGGCCGGTTTTAAAGAGCTTACACTTGTTTGGCCGGTTTTAAAGAGCTTACACTTGTTTGGCCGGTTTTAAAGAGCTTACACTTGTTTGGCCGGTTTTAAAGAGCTTACACTTGTTTGGCCGGTTTTTAAAGAGCTTACACTTGTTTGGCCGGTTTTAAAGAGCTTACACTTGTTTGGCCGGTTTTTAAAGAGCTTACACTTGTTTGGCCAGTTTTTAAAGAGCTTACACTTGTTTGGCTGGTTTTTAAAGAGCTTACACTTGTTTGGTCGGTTTTTGGAAAACTTATATTTGTTTGGCCGGTTTTTGGAAAACTTATATTTGTTTGGCCGGTTTTTAAAGAGCTTACACTTGTTTGGCCGGTTTTTGGAAAACTTATATTTGTTTGGCCGGTTTTTGGAAAACTTATATTTGTTTGGCTGGTTTTTTTGGAAAAACGATTTCGTTTAAGGATTTTTTTTTTTTTAACAAATTTTCTTCAAATTTTGTAATCTAACAATCCTAAAATATTTCTAAGGGAAGAAAACTTAGACTCGAGAAGTGGCTTTGTGAGGATGTTAGCCACTTCATGCTTGTTCCCTTCAAATGATGTGTTCGTCAGCAGCCGACTGTCCGGATGCCATGCTATCTCTTCCAAGCTTCTGTCTTGATTTACCTGCATTTATAGACAATAAAGAATCTGGTCCCCATTTTTCTTTGGGTCCGTGGCTTATTAGTCCCTTGGGAATCCAGACTTTAATAAGTCGGATAACTTTCCCGGTTATGGTTCTAATTATTTTTCCGGTTCTTGGCTTGACATCTTTCTGTTGTCCTAACAGTGCCTTATTTTGTGGTGACTTTTGATTAATTTTATGTGGGTGTGTATCAGTTTGTTTACCTACTGGCCGGTTGGCTTTCCTTCTCTCAGGATGAAGCCATTTTTCCGAGTCAGTTGGACTTACATATTTTATTTCTTTTTCCGGTTTTGAGTCACGTTGTGCCTCATTATCGGTTGATGAACTCTTGACAAATCTTATGAAAGGAAGATTGTCTTTTGTGAGTTTCATCCCGTTGGAGTGCTTGTGAGTGGCGGATTTGTTATAACCAATACCAAATTTACATTTGGGATGTCTTTGGTAATTAGACATCTGGCTCACCGCTTCACTAGATCTCTTCCAAGAAGCCATGACATATTTGATTCTCTCATTTTCTTCGGTTAACGATTGGACTGTCTCCTTGAGCTTCTCATTCTCTAAGGATTGTCCAACCGGTTCGTAAGTCTCGGTTCCGCTTGGCTCACCAGCGGTACCACTTGACTTTCCGGTTTCATATTTTGTTTGGGTCGGTATTAAAACAGACAATTTTTTGAACTCATCGACCATGTCGTTGAGTGCAATAACTAAGTCTTCTTTAGTAAATTCTTCAGAAGAAAAATCAAATACCTCAGATTCTTTCTCAGCCGCGAAGCACGTATCGGCTTTAACATCGCCGTCGCTGGATGATGAGTCGTCCGAATCGCTATCGGCCCATTTGCTATTGATTTCATAAGCTATCAGAGCCTTATGATCTTTCCGGTTCTCCTTTATTTGGTCGCTACCCTCACACAGTTGGATCAACTTCTCCCAAATTTCTTTAGCAGAAGAGCACAGTTTGATCTTACTAAACATGTTTTTGTCCAACGACTTGAACAAAATGTTTTTGGCAATATTATCAAAGTTATTCATCTTCTTATCTTCCGTCGTCCATTTGTATCTTGGCTTATCAATCTTTATCGGGCCATCGGTAATAACATACCACATGTCGTCGTCTTGTGAGGCCAAATGCACTTCCATCCGTATCTTCCAATCAACATATTCTTCGATGCAGAACATGGGGGGCTCGTTGATGAAAGACATTATGATATTCGGTTGCTTGAGTGTTAAGAACCTCGCTCTCATACCACTTGTTAGGATCGGGGACGCCCTTGGAGGACCGGGGTGTTTCCGGTTTCGGGAAGGGTGGCCGCTTACAACACGCAACACACACTGATTGGTGATAGTCCGGTTAGAGACTAAAACCGCTCTTAACACTACACAAATTGTAACAGACTCTTGAACCGAGTTCAAGTGCGGAAATGTTTGTTTCAATCTGAAGCAACGAATACGATTCGGATGAAGTTTATGAGGAGTCGGTTTAAGGAGGAGTATGTATAGACCGGTTTTGATTATTGGAGTAGGATTATATTTCGGTTAATGTATTTTGGTTTTGGAGTAAATAAACGGGAAATAAATAAAAGACACGAGATAAGATTTTTTATGGATGTTCGGAGCAAACCCTCCTACGTCACCCCTCCTCTCAAGTTATGAGAAGGATCACCACTAACTTTTATAGTTACAACAGTTAAAATGCCGGTCGAGCCCAACTCGCTACTCGCCGGTTACACCAACTCACTCTTGATGTAATACAATAACTCAACACAATACAACTTTCTCTCTCTTAATAATTTTCAGAAACATTTTTGACAATTTTTATTGTTTCTTATTGCTTGCTCTTGAATTACTTCTTCCTTGCCTTCTATTTATATGAAAAATATGACAACGGTCATATTTTCTCTCTCTCCAGGAGATTGGCCGCTGGAAACCGGTAATGATCAAGAGGCTTGCACGCCTTCCCTCTTGGACAGATCAATTTGGACACATGGCATACATGCGCTTAGCCGGTTTGCATGTTGGACACATGGCTACCTGCTGCCTAGAGATTGCTTATGGATTTGGATAAACATGCCTGACAGCTACCTGCTGCTTAGAGATTGCTTCTGGATTTGAACAAGCATGCCTCACAGCTATCTGCTGTCTGGAGATTGCTTCTGAATTTGGATTACTCATTTAAGCATTTAATAAACCGGAACATATTTATGACTGAGCGGCTGCATTTAACCAACCGGAGCATTTAATAAACCGTAACTCATTTATGACTGAGCGGCTGCATTAAGTGTCGGTTGACCGATCCGGTTTGACCGGATCCTTCTCTCATTAAATGCCTGTTTGACCGATCTCCTAACTGAACTCCAGTTGACCAACCGGTTGACTGAACTTCTTGGACGAACCGGTTGACCGAGCCGGTTTGACCGATCTCCTAACTAGGCTCTAGTTGACCAACCGGTTGACTGGACTTCTTGGACGAACCGGTTGACCGATCTCCTAACTGAGCTCTAGTTGACCAACCGGTTGACTGAACTTCTTGGCCGAACCGGTTACTTTTACTACAAACCGAAGTCAAACAACCGAACAGGCAAAGGCGTTTACCACTACGCTACAACAGCTACTTGTTATATTTAAACTATTTAATATACTTGATATAACTTAGCGGTTTAACATATATATTTGAACTTAGTTTTATCTATTCATTAAACTTTTCATAAGTTATAACAATTATTTTCTATCAATTTCTCCCTTTTTGATTATTTAGAATAAATATTCAAAAATCGTAATGTGTGGCCGGTTTAAAATTAATCTACTTAATTTTTCTATCAATTTCTCCCTTTTTGATTATTTAGAATAAATATTCAAAACTTATAATGTGTGGCCGGTTTAAAATTAATCTACTTAATTTTTCTATCAAAAGGTATTTATGTTTGAGTTACATTAGTCATATAAGGAAAATATAATATAATATATTATAGAATATAATACAATATATTATATTATAGAATATAATATATTATATTATAGAATATAATTAATATAATAATATATCATTATAATATATTATTATATTATATACACTAACACCCTCCCTCAAGCTCAAGGTGCAAGAGCATTGAACATCTTGAGATTGGAGACTATGTCTTGAAAACGTTGAGGATGAGATTTGGTAAAAATGCCAGTAATCTGAGCTTGCGAAGAAATGAGAATCAATTGTATGGTACCAATAACGACATGATGTTGTGTCAGATGACAATCTATTTCTATATGTTTGATACGTTCGTGAAATACATCATTATGAGAAATCTACATTGCACTATTATTATCACAGAAAAGTGGAATAGCAGTGGATGAAGGAACACCCATATCTTGAAGTAACCATTGTAGCTAGAGAAGCTCAGAGGTAGTATCTGCAAGAGCACGGTATTTAGATTATGTACTAGGACGAGAAATAACAGTTTGTTTCTTACTTCTCCAGAAAATGAGAGATGTGCCAAGAAAGAAACAATAGCCAGTAGTGGATCGACGATCAGTTGGATCACCTACCCAATCAGCATTAGAGTATTCTCGTAACTCTAGAGAATAAGAGTGAGAAAAATGTAGTCCATGAAATAAAGTCCTCTAATGTATCATAATATACAAAAAATGACAGAGAAATGAGTTGTACAAGGAGATGACATAAATTGACCCACGATATGGACAGCATATGTAATATCTGGCCGAGTGACAGTAAGATATATAAGACTACTAACTAGTTGTCGATAAAGTGTTTTCATCACTTAGTGGAGTACCATCAATAACAGTCAAATGTTAACATCTTTTGAGTCAGTAATACGAGCCCAAGATATGAGATCAGTTGCGTACTTAACTTGTGATAAATAGTAACCGGATTCGTCGGAAGCTATTTCAAGTCCCAAGAAATAACTTAAATGTCCAAGATCTTTCATTTCAAATTATTGATGTAAAAAATTCTTAGGATTGCAAATTTCATTTGTATCATCACCAATAATTATCATGTCATCCACATAAAGTAAAAGTAAGGTACAACCTTGACCTATTTTGCACAATAACAATGCATGATCATAAGAGTTGGATTTGGAACCAAGATTACTAATGGTGTAGCTAAATTTGGCGAACCACTCTCTAGGAGTTTGTTTGAGATCATAAAGATCTTTGTGGAGTCTACAAACTTTATTTAGAGGTTACTTATACACTTCTTCTGTTAGTTCACCATTAAGGAATGCATTTTTTACATCCATTTGAAATATTTGTCATTTTTTGCTAACAACTACTACAATGAGGCTACGAACTGAGGTCAATCGAGCGACGAGGGTAAACGTTTCCTCATAATTAATACCATATTCTTGAGTATATCTCTTAGCAACAAGGCGAGCTTTGTATCGTTCAACTAAACCATTTTCTCGTGTCTTAATTTTAAAAACCCATTTATAACCTACGACTAACTTATGTGAAGGTTAATCAACCAAGTCCCAAGTTTTTGTCTTTGTAAGTGCTTGCATTTCTTCTATCATTACTTGCTTCCATAAAGGGTTAAAGTTGGCCTCGCGAAAAGTACGAGGTTCATAGAGAGAGACAATAGATGAGTACACATGAAAGTTACGAAGACGAATAGAAGGTTGACTTACACGATTGGTACGACGAGGAGGTGATGGTGGTGGTGATGGTGATGTTGGTGATGGTGGTGGTGGTGGTGGAAAATAAGAAGATTCTTGAATGATATGATATGATGAGGTATGTGTCGGATTTTGAGATGGAAAAGATGTCGATGTAAGAAATGCAGATGGAGTTGAGTCGCATGAGTTGTTAAATGGTCCTACACAAGATATGTTAGGAAACAGAGGTATGATAGGATCATTAAAAAATTGTGTAGAAAGTTCATTGACTCTAAATTTTGATATAGTTGAAAACATCTTATGTTCCCAAAATGATACATGACGAGAGATATGAAGACGTTGAGACAATGGATCTCAACACTTGTATCCTTTGTGTTCGATTCCATAACCTAATAAATAACATAATCGAATTCGAGGTTCTAATTTATTGTATTTATGAGGTTGTAATAAAAACAAACACATCCCAAAACTTTGAGAGTTTGATAATTCGGAGCTTGATTAAAAAGACGTTCAAAATGAGATATGTTACCTATGACAGGAGAAGGTATGCAATTGATAGTATAAATAGCGGTGAAAGTTTCTTCTCCCCAAAATTTATCGAGACAAGAAGACGAGATGAGAAGGGATCAAACAACATTAAGAATGTGTCTATATTTTTGTTTTGTCCGACCATTTTGTTGAGAAGTTTCAGGACAAGATCTTTGAATAATTGTGCCCTCTTGTGCTAGAAACTCTGTGAATTTTGTGTCTTTGTATTCCATGGCATTATCAGTGCGCAAGATTTTAATTTTGAAGAAAAATTGAGTCTGAATAATATTAGAAAACCGAATGTAAATTAAGGACAATTCAGACCTATTACGCATGTTAGGATCTAGGTCGCGGTTGGAGGACCGGGGATGGGCCGGTTAGCGCGTCTTACTCAAAGGGTGGTGATTAATCCGGTTAGAGATTAACACCGGGGTTTCAATACTACACAAACTGTCACAAACCCTTGAACTAGGTTCAAGCGCGGAAGAGGTTTGTTTCAGGTTGAGCAGCACACTTGTATGATAGGCAGAACCGGTTTCGGATGATGAAGGTTTGAAATTTGATGGGTCGGTTTCGGTAACCTAGTGATTCGGCTTGGATAGAGTTAAGTGGGTTAGAGCGGTGTCGGTAAGTTAGTACAGGTCGGTTAGGAAAAGGAACCGGCAGAAAGTAAATAACAAGACAAATTTTATGGATGTTCGGAGATAAAACTCCTACGTCACCCCTTCCTCTCGAAACCGCGAGAAGGATATTCACTAAGGAATACAAGTAGAATCCGATCGAGACTTATTTCCTGCTCGATGATACCCTTACAATTTACACCGAAGTTTTAAAATACACACTTTAACTTTAGCACTTAGGCTTTCTAGAGATAGAACAATACAGTCTTATCACTTGTAAATTAAATGCTCACTTGTCTCTTGTATGTGCCGCATTTACTCTTCTTCAACTACTCCTTTTATAGGTGAAATATGCCAACGGTCATATTTCACTTCCTTGAATCTGATTGGTTGAGCAGAGGTTCAGTGATTCAGTGATTCAGACCCTGCGGTCATCTTTTCAGACCTGGCGGTCAATCTCAGACCTGGCGGTCAATCTCACAAACTTGGCAGTCTGTTCTTCTGGTGTGTAAGACAAACCTGCTAGGTTTGTCTTTTACTCAATGTGGTGACTGTCTGTTAAACAGTTGTCTGTACTTGGAAGATCTCCTTTATGATTTATCCCGAAGTGAAAAGATCCTGTGGGACTGTCTTCTGCAGCCTGCAGACTTTCCTCAGACTTGTATGGATGTGGAAGTGTTCAGTCTATTCCTTTGGTATCATCTTCAACAGATACCCGAATTGTCTTCTTATACTTGGTCGGTCATTTGACTTAACCGAATGGCTTCCGGTGTGTTTGGTTTAACCGGACAGCTTCCGGTTCTTTCTTTGCCTTGTGGCTGATCAGCTGTCTGGTGTTTCCGGTTTTTAGGCTTTGGCCGATCCTTTCTTTGTGCGGTGATGTTCCAAATGTTCTGGTCGGTTTAATGTCTTGACCGGTTAGTCTTTTTAGCCGGTTCATTTGTTTGACCGGTCCGGTTCCTTGTTCCTGCATGGAAGATTTATTTATGTTAAGTTCTGTGAACCGGTCTAATTTTATCTAACAATTTCTCCCTTTTTGATTATTTTATTTAAAATTATCAAAACCCTGTAAGTTTGCAAACGTAGGCCGGTTCTTTAATTTACCGGATTTTTGAAACTAACTTGGGAGAATTTTTCGAAAAATTTTGGAAAAATTATATCTTTTATCTTATCAATTTCTCACTTTTTGATTATTTTATTTAAAATTATCAAAACCATGTAGAGATGCAAGTATAGGCCGGTTTCAAAAAGCTTTATATATATATGAATGAAAAACCGAAAAAAGGGAAAATATAATATAAACACTAAAATAAACATAGTGAAAGAAAAGTGAGCCCCTATTCTGAGTCCGAGAAGTTGAAGGCGGCCATCATATCCTTGGTCCGCTTTTTCTTATCTGGTCTTGAGACTCGCTGTCTTGTAGGCCGCCGCTCCAAGTGCTCTTCATCTTCATCTTCGGTGTGAGTAGCCTGGTCCGGTTGACTTTCAATAACCGATTCAGTGAGTGAATCCAGCAGCCCGGCTACTTGAGCCTTCTTTGATGATTTCCTTTTCCGTTTCGCCGGAACCGAAGAGGAAGGAGCCGCTGTTTTCTTCTTCTTTTGAGCAGTTGCAAATTCTTCGAGCCCTTGTTTTTGTGCATTTAGCCGCTCTACATCTTCTCGTTGCTGAGCGGCTACGGATTCTTCAAGGCCCGGATACTTAGCCATTGTCCTTCGTTCTCGCTTAGCTCGTTCTTCTTCGGTGAGTTGCGGTGGCTCCTTCTCTCTTCTTGCTTCTTCGTCCAGCGCATCCTGGACTTCCTTAGCCACTCGGGCATTTGCCTCCACAACCGCTATATCCGCATTCACCTTGGCCTTGATTATTTCATCCACTTGTGCGGTCAGCGCCTTGAGGTCGGCCTCAAGCTTGTTGTTGCGGTCTTCAAGACTCGCATTCTTGTTTTCCAGATCGGTGACCCTCCATCCCAGGTCCTCATCTACCTCTGTGAATCCTTGTTCAGTTTCCCTTTCTAACCGATCCAAGTCATCCTTTATCCTTGAGGTCGTATCTTCCAAGGCCTCGGTTCGTTGAAGATGATTGTTGCGCAACACCACTTCGTCCCGGTAATCAGCCTCGATTTGTGAGATCCGGTCATGTCCCTTTACAAGATCATGCTTTGTCTTGTTGGCGAACCGGTGTGCCAAGCTCACGGTTCTCTTCATTTTCTCCTCTAACGGGTGAACCGTTGAGTTTGCAAATTCTTGAAGAAGGTTCTTGACCCATTCTTTTGTGACGCCCGGTTCAGAGACCCCATGTTGTTCAGCGTCAAGTTGCGCGGTTATAGGAGTCTCCGTCCTTTCATCGGCTTCGTTTATCACCGGATCCGCCCGAGGAGGAGTTGCACCATGATCGGTCTCAGAAGCTAGAGAGTGTTGTTTTCCTCGCTGTCCGACCGCCGCCTCAAGTCGATCAATTTCTTCTGCTAAGTCTCCTTTCGCTGCCTCAAGTTTTTCTAACACCAAGAGCTGTAAGTTAGCCTCCGGTGATCCCTCGACGTACCTTTCCTTAATCTTCCGGATCCGTACGGTTAACTTCTGTAGCCGGGCTCGCGGTCTTATGATTGTGGTTCGGCCCAAGGCTTCGTGAATAGTTTCGGCGTTGGTGAGGCTCATGACTGTTTCCTCAATTTCCTTCAGCCTTCGGAAACACTCTTCGTCGGTTAGGCCCGGTAACATGTGTTTGTAAAGTCTGTCGAATCGGTACTCGTGCCATTCCCGGTATAATTCGCCGACCGCTTCAGCTCGCCGTTCAATGTCCTCCAAGATCCGGCTCGCTATAAAATCGGCCTTCTTCTGGTCGTCCTCCTCCTCCTCTGCACTGCCTTCTTCACTGGCCTCGGCGTTCTCAATATTTGCGCCCGCGCCGGTATTATCGGAACTTGTTCTCGAATGCTCTTCTTCATTCGATCTTTCTTCATCGGTTTTTTGTGAGTCGGTTCGTTCAGACGAGGAAGCCGATTCGTCCTCATCCCTTGTTTGTGATGGCGGTTCTAAGAATACTATCTTCTCTTTGCCCTTGTTTCCGGTCTTTTCTTTTGCCGGGGCCGCTTTCTTGGCGGATTTTCTTCTTTCGGCCACCTGTGGAGCCGGGGGCCGGCTGCTTCCTCGCCAGGAAGTGTTTGGATCTTATCAGCCTTCCTGATGGGATGATGACACCGGGACAGGTGTTGATATTATGATGGATCAAGATTTTTCCAAGGGGAATGGCGTATCCCCAAGACCGTGTGGTGTCCGGATTCACCATGTCTTTTAGGTTGTGGAATATTTCCTTCGCCCAGTTTACTTTTATACCTTGTATCAGACCGACCAGCATTTCGATCTTGGCCTTGGTAAGACTGTTGTAATTGCCTCCTCTTGCCTGAACCGACTTTGTGAAGATGTCACAAAGCGGTATGTACTCTAGTCGAAGCGTCGCTTTCTTACTGGACACCTTCACCGGTTCTTCTTTGGTTGCTGAGAGGATCTGGCATGCTGCCTCGAACGTTTTTAGTTCTAAATTCAATTGTGCGTCTTGGCCGACTGTTGGAAGGCGTAAGCTTTCTACAACCGATTCCTCGGTTAGCTCGAATTCGGTACCGCTGACTGTCGCGGTGATTTTGTTGTCGGATAGAGTTGCGGTGTTGAAGAATTCTTCAACCGCTTCCCTATATAGAACATGGGGACCGCCGAGAAAATATTCAAGACCGGCTTCGGTCACCTTGTTAATAACTTCCTGTGCTGCCGGTGTGCCTTTCTATCGGATTTCCTCGAAATCCACCTAAGTTATGTGTTTGAACAAAGCCGAATTGCGCCCCATCTTAGAGAGTTTGAAAAACACAAGAGTAAATAACCGCTGAGAGAGTTCGAGAGCTTAGAGAGAGAAAGCCGTTTCGCGTGATAGTGGAATGAAATGCCCAAGGGCCGCTTTTATAGGTGCGGTTTGGAAACCCAACCGTCCCATCAGTATTTGGCGGGAGTTTTCCCTCCAAGCCGAATAGGCGGCAAACAGTGGGCGGGAAGCAATCGAAAGGCGGGAGTTTTTCCTTCCAAACCAAAAAGGTGGTAATGGCGGCAATTCAATGGGCGGTAATCCAATGGGCGGTAATCTTGAGCGGGAGGTTTGGGCGGGAGTTTTGGGCGGGAAATTTCCCTCCAAAATTTTCGATGTCGACTTTGATGACGCAATCTCTCCTTTGAAACCGTTTAATGCTGCGGTTTTCTTAACTTAACCGGAGAGTTTGCCTATCGAAAGGTAACCGGTTATAAGCAGAACTTTGCAATCTTTTGAATTCAAGCGGTTTATTTTGATTACCGGATAAGAGTGCGGTTACTTGACAAAGTTAACCGGTTACTTAGATATTCAAAATATTAAGATGACCCGGTCATTTAGACTGAAATAGAATTGTATTGAATAAACACTACAGAATAGAAACCGAAAGATAGATCGGTGCGAAAACAGACACACATAAGATGGAAAGATACAACTTATGTAATGATTAATTTAGAGAACCTTTCTTCAACCGCATCCATGTCAAGGATGTTTGAAGGGGATGCCGGTGTGCCCGGTCCAAACTCTGGCCGGTACTTTAGAATGAGCCGACTGATGTGAGGGGCATAACCGAGACCTTTCTTGGTTAGCACCATGGATTTCAGGTTTTGAAAGATGACTGTTGACCAGTTGATGGCCGTTTTGCTAACAATATTGGTCATCATGTTGTATGTGTTCTTGGAGTACCGCTGATTTGGAGATTGACAAAGAATAGACCGGGTCATAATCTCAAGAAGGAGTTGGGTGTGATGAGCGAGGCGGGTTTTTAACCCATAGTTTTCCACCGGAACATCGGTTCCAGAGAAGAATAGTGCGTGTTCATATGCCGCACTTCCCACCTGGGTTGGAAAGTCAGAGAACCCTTCTATGGGCAAGTTGAACATGTTGGCAAATTCGGCTTCATCAAGCCATAAAGTATGGTCTCTTACCGTAGAGACGATGTAGTGACCTCTGATGCAAGCGTTTCTGAAGAACGTCTTGACATCCTCAATAAGAATGGGACCGGATTCTTCGAGAAAGGTTCGAAGGCCGGTGTCAATTAAAGATTCAAACATGATCTTCTTTCCATGATCTTCGTTCCAATGTTCCATGCATGAGTCAAAGTTGATGCTTAAGAATTTCCTAGAGTTCTGCTCGGCTTGGTTCTAAACTTTGATAGTAGATAGAGAGGGAGTTAAAGATTTGAGATGTGTTAATTTCATTAGGAAAGGTCTCTTTATATAGACTCAGTTTTGGAGGGAAAGTGTTAGCATTGAATGTATGTTTTGTATTATTGGAGAAGAGAATCTTTATGTTTCCAAGGTTCATTGGGAAGAGTTTGCTTTTTGACCATTTGTGGAGCTCGAGGTAGGTGTTGGGTGAGGAGTGACCAAGTTAGTTGGGTATTGGTTATTTAGTTAGTTGGGTGTTACTATGTTAATTAAATATTGCTTTTCCATTAAGAAGTGAACCACCAATACATTAGGAAGTAGCCAAGAAAAATCGAGAAAAACATTTGATAAAACCGAAGAGTAACATGAATAAAACCGAAGGGAATGTAAATAAAGCCGAAGAAAACATGGTACAAGTCGAATCGATTATGGGTGGGTTGAATAAAGATACACCCGGTGCATGCAGCAAAATGACCGGGTGCAGGAAGGAGTAACTCAGTGTGCGTGGGAGTTGGCTTCACCGTTGGGGTTATGGCGGCGATTCCTCCTCCTCCAAGCCCTCTCAAACCGCTCATAGAATGAGTCGGTTATCTCTTTGGTAAGCACTTGGGCCTGGTTCAGACCTTCGCCTGGACAGGTCGGAACACCAAGCTCAACAAGAAGGCAGCTTAGTTGGGGGATGAGGCCGACTGATCGGACGCCAATCATCCAGATTATGACGTCGAACAGTACCCGCGACCAGTTCACCGGTGTACCGGTGGTGATAGCCGCCATCATGTTGAAGGTCGCGGTACAGTAGGTGTTCGTTACATCTCTCCCGAAGATGCTCCTACCGATCACGTCATTGAGGAGCTGATATTCAGCTCTCGAGTGTGATTTTGTACCGTGGTCTTCAACCGGTTCGTCAGACCGTGCAAGAGTGAGGGAGATTTCGGCCTTTATGTTGGCCGGAACATCGAGATCTGTCAACCCTTGCTTTGGAAGGCTAAAACACCGCGCAAAGTCTTTCTCGGTGAAGTCAAAGATGATACCTCCCCCCTTAGATTGGATGTGAGTATCGAAGTGGGAGGTACCCCTGAACACCCTGGCATTATAGAAGAATTCCAGGATTGATTCAGGGTATATAGTATGCTTGTCGTCCAGGAAATACCGAAGACCAGTGTCTTACAGGGATTTGATCATTCTATACACGTCATAATGCTCGATGCTTGAAGAAGATTGGAAGTCAACTTGAAGGATGTTGGGAAACTGAGACATTTTTGCCTTAGTGAGAGGATGAGTTTTGTCTTGTGAGTGTTTTGGTGAATGTTTGCTTCACTTAAATACTAGTTGGGAGAGTATCCTATTATCCAGGTATAACAGATGATGATGCTTATTAACTACAGGATAAAGAGGTATTGCATGAAATAGGTATGTTTGCAGTCTAGGGTGTTGGTCATAGACCTGGACCATGAAAGATATCAGATCTTCACGTCTTTTTAGGTGCGACCACTTTTTACTTTGAAAAGGCAATGTTCAGAACAGATATCTTTAAAAACTGATAATTATTCCACTTCTGTTTGAAGTTCAAATAATCTAAGATAACCTGTTTCCGAACCGGTCAGCCATCAGTTGTTCGTCCCGATGCGGTTATTTGGTGCATGCACCAAGTAACCGGTCTGTTTACTCTATCTGATAAACCGGGCGGTTCTTCCACAGATACCTTGAAATTTGAAGTCCAACAGTTTAGGACGAACTACCGGTTTTGTCTTTCCGAACCGGTTTCCCTTTGAGCATCCTTAGGAAGAATCTGACTAATGTCGGTTAAACCGAGAGTAAGTCTGAATTGAGAGAACTTAGCTTCCTGTAGGGGCTTGGTGAAGATATTGGCTACTTGTTGATCAGTTGGTACGTATTCCAGCCGGATATGCTTCAGCATGACATGTTCTCGGATGAAGTGGTGCCTTATGTCAATATGCTTAGTTCTGGAGTGGAGAACCGGATTGTAGGTGATTGCAATGGCACTTGTGTTGTCGCAGAAGATCGGAGACTCTTCGGCTGTGACACCGAAGTCCTTCAGCTGTTGTTGGATCCAAAGGAGTTGTGAGCAACAGCTTCTGACCGCCAAGTATTCAGCCTCTGCGGTTGATGTGGCCACCGATGTTTGTTTCTTGCTATGCCATGAAACAAGTCGGTCACCTAAGAATTGACATGTACCGCTGGTGCTTTTTCTGTCAATCTTACACCCTGCATAGTCTGCATCCGAATAACTCGTTAGGTTGAAGGACGAGTCCTTTGGATACCATAAGCCGACATCAGGTGTTCCCTTTAGGTACTTCAATATTCTTTTTGCGGCTGTGTGTTGGGATTGTTTAGGATTTGCTTGGAATCTTCCACACACACCGACTGCAAATAGAATGTCCGGTCTACTCGCTGTCAGGTATAGGAGGGAACCGATGATGCCCCGGTAAGCGATCTGGTCTACCGATTGACCCTCATCATCCTTGTCCAATTTAACCGATGAGCTCATTGGAGTAGCCGCTGAGGAGCATGTGTCCATTCCAAACTTCTTTAGAAGCTCCTTGGTGTACTTGAGTTGGCTTATGAACGTTCCTTCTTTGAGTTGCTTGACCTGAAGACCTAGGAAGAAACTCAATTCTCCCATCATACTCATTTCAAACTTGTTAGTCATCAGTTTTGAAAATTTATCACATAGTTTAGGATCGGTTGAACCGAAAATGATATCATCTACATAGATTTGAACAAGTAGGATATGTTCCTTCTTTTCAAATTTAAACAACGTTTTGTCCACCGAACCTATGGTGAAATCATGTTGTATCAAAAATGCGGTTAGTGTATCATACCAGGCTCTAGGTGCTTGCTTTAGACCGTATAAAGCTTTGTTTAACCGATATACATGGTTTGGAAATTCAGCACTTTTGAAACCGGGTGGTTGTTCAACATACACCTCTTCACGTAGGTCACCATTCAAGAATGCACTTTTAACATCCATTTGAAAAACCTTAAAGTTTTTGAATGCAGTAAAGGCTAGAAAGATTCTAATGGCTTCAATCCTAGCTACAGGAGCAAATGATTCTTCAAAATCAATGCCTTCTTCCTGTTTGTAACCTTGTGCCACTAATCTGGCTTTGTTCCTCGTGACCAAACCGTCCTCATTGAGTTTGTTTCTGAATACCCATCTTGTTCCTATGACCAGTTGATCTTTCGGTCTAGGGACTAGGTACCAGACCTTACTACTCTCGAACTGGTTTAGCTCTTCTTGCATTCCCAAGATCCAATCCGGATCTGACAATGCTTCATCTATTCTTTTCGGCTCAATCTGGGATATGAAAGCGAAATTAAAATATTCCTCCAGAAGTTGACGCCTAGTTCGAACAGGTTCTGAAGGTCACCTATAATTTGCTCAGGAGGATGTTTAGTGTTTCTTTTGAGGTTCGGTTCAGGGATGTCTATCGAATTACCGTTTACTTGATCAAGGCTAGACGTGTCGGTAGGCTGAACAGGAATGTCAGACCGGCCGACTTCCTCGGTTTGAACCGAAGTGTCAGCTTCCTGTCGTGGGACAACTTGATCCGGCTGGGTTTCAATATTACCCATTTGGTCATGGACAAACCGCCTGAAGACCGGAGTCTCATCTTCACTATCAGAATGGATATTGTTGTTTTCCAATCTGTTGTGTAGATCAAAGCATGATGTAGTGTTACTTTCAACCGATTCATCGAAAACAACGTGAAGTGTTTCCTCCATGGATAAGGTTCTATTGTTATACACTCTATATGCCTTACTCACTGCTGAGTAACCTAGCATGATCCCAGTATCGGTTTTTGCATCAAAAACAGAGAGTTGGGTTTTACCATTTATATGTATGTAGCATTTACAACCAAAAATCTTAAGGTACTTAAGGTTGGGAACCCTGTTAAAATAAATCTCATACGGTGTTTTGTTATGAAACTTGTTAATCAGAGACCGATTTTGTGTATAACATGCAGTGTTGATAGCCTCTGCCCAAAATTTCTGAGCAATGCCCGAATCGGTTATCATGGACCGTGCGGCTTCCTTGAGAGTCTGGTTTCTTCTCTCAGCCAGGCCATTTTGTTGAGGAGTCCTAGTACTAGACAACTCGTGTCTAATACCGAATTCATCAAGATATGCGGTTAAGGTACTATTGGTAAATTCGGTACCTCTATCACTTCTAATGCTATTAATGCGAGTTGATTTTTCATTTTGCAAGCGTTTAAGCAGTGTAATCAAGTTCTATGCGGTTTCACGTTTAAATGGTAGAAATATTACCCATGTAAATCTAGAATAATCATCAATAACTACCATGGTGTAAAGCATACCTCCTAGGCTAATGACCTGAATCGGTCCAAATAAGTCCATGTGAAGGAGATCTAAGCATCGGCTAGATTGGATATTTCCTTTACTCTTAAAAGTTGACTTAGTTTGTTTACCCATTTGACATGCTGAGCAAACCTTATCCTTGTTAAACACTATGTCAGGAATACCTTCAACTAGCTTTTTACCGCGAATGTAGTTTAAAGTTTTCATGTTCAGATGATTTAGTCTCTTATGCCACAACCAGGTTTGATCAGTCTTAGCTATCATGCATATAGGGTATTCTACCTTAGTTTTCTAGTCTACTTTGTAAATATTACCTAACCTATTTCCGGTTAGCAGTACGATACCTTGAGAGTTCTTAACTAAGCATGCATGTTTAAGAAATTCTACCGTGTATCCGGCATCACACATCTGACTAATGCTTAGCAAGTTAAAACGTAAGTTTTCAACTAGGAGTACGTTATCAATAGTTAAGTTACCATGGACAATCTTACCCTTGCCCACAGTTCTACCTTTTGAGTTGTCACCAAAAGTGATTAGTGCACCGGTTTCTATTCTGATGTCGGTTAGCAAGTTGCTGTTCCCGGTCATATGCCTGGAGCAGCCACTATCCAAGTACCATTCAGAGTTTCCTAGCCGTTTCTTTAGATCCTGCAAAATGTACATATTTACAACTATTTGGTACCCACATTTACTTGGGTCCACATGCGATTAGTCCCTTGGGTATCCAAACCTTGACAAACCGGACAGCCTTCTTTGCTAAGGTTTTAACCGTCCTTTTGGCACTCGGTTTTGGGTATCTCGGTTTTCCTACGAAGGTCTTAAATGAGGGTGATCTTTGTTTTGACCTATGCGGTTGACGATTGGCTTTCCTATTTTTGAGCAGGACGGCTTTCCTTTTCTTAGGGTCAAGCCACTTTTCAGAGTCGGTTGGACCAACATAGTTGTAGTTTAGTTTTTCTTCCGTATAGTATGCGGTCAACTCTTCTTCAGCGGTCAGGGAGCTTTTAATGAATCTTATAAGAGGAAGGTTACTCCTTGTAAACCTTACTTTCTCTACGGGTTTTTGGTCTTTGGATTCATCCTTTGTGTATCCTAAGCCGAACATGCAAAAAGGATGTCTGTAATGACTGCACATTTTCTTTACCATATCACTAGATCTCTTATATGCGGCCATCTTATACTGGAGTCGGGCACTTTCTTCCTCGGTTAGTTCTCTAGCTGATTCACTAGACTGTTCGGTCTTAAGTGGTTGTTCAGGTGCTAGCTCGGTTTCTAAAGTAGGAGTTTTATCAGGTTCTATGATCTCTGGTTCGGTTGTTACGGGTACTTCTGGTTCTGTCGAAATGGGTACTATAGGATCGGTTCTAATGTTGAGGTGCTTAGGTAACATAGCTAGTAGGTTCTTATACTCTTCTACCATGTCATTCAATGCATTATATAACTCATCTTTACTAAATTCTTCACAGGGAGAGTCAAATACTTGTTCCTCATTTGCAATGAGGCATGTGAGTTCATCATCACTGTCACTGTGAGCCCATAAGCTTCCTTCATCATCGGCTATCAGTGCTTTCTGAACCTCACTTCCTTCACCGGTTTGTTGATAGTTATTTCGGTTATCTTGGTTATCCGATTTCCGGTTATCCCTCCTCGGTTTCCTGCATTCCCACTTGAAATGTCCCAAACAGTTACAGTTATAACACCTTACATTGGATTTATCACCGTAGTTGTAGTTTGTTGGTTGGCTCCTTTTCATAAACCTCCCAAATTTCTGTGCAAGCATCGCCATGGCATCCTCGGTAAACTGTTCGGCGGTTCTGATCGGTGCAGGTGCAGGAGCAACCGGTTCTGTGGATGTGATCAGTGCTCTGGTTGAGGTTGAAGCCGAAACTTCTTCTTCAGTTCTAGATCTCATTTCGAACTCATACGCCTTAAGATCTTCGAATACATCGTGTAGCTTCATCTTGTTTAGGCAGTTTGATTCCCTCATCACCATTGTCTTTATGTCCCACGCACTTGGAAGAGATCTTAATGCTTTCATGATAACCTCTTTGTTGTCGTACCTCTTACCAAGAGTTGCTAGTTCATCTAATACACCAGTGAACCGGTCACTGTACTCTTTCATTGTTTCTCCCGGTTTCATCTTGATGCTTTCAAACTTCTGAGTAGCTACCATTATCTTGTTTTCCTTTTTCTTTCATTTCCCTCAAAGATCTGAATAACTGTGTCCCATGTCTCCTTTGCGGTTTTGCAGTCTCTGATCTTGCAGTACGTATTTCTATCCACACTGTTGGAGATCCGGTTTCTAGCATGGTTATCCAGGTTGTTTCTCCTTCTATCTTCAGCTGTCCATTCCTTTCTGTCCTTATCAATAATTATCGGTCCTTCGGCCAGAATGGACTCCATCTCATCATCCAAGGTGATTAAGTGTAGGTGCATGCGTGCCTTCCAGTTGGCAAAGTCATCACCTTCTAGCATAGGGGGCCTATCGAAAGACATGCTTGCTTGAGTATTGAAACTAACTGCTCTGATACCAATTGTTAGGATCTAGGTCGCGGCTGGAGGACCGGGGTTGGGCCAGTTAGCGCGTCTTACTCAACGGGTGGTGGTTAATCCGTTTATAGATTAACACCGGGATTTCAATACTACACAAACTGTCACAAACCCTTGAACTAGGTTCAAGCGCGGAAGAGGTTTATTTCAGGTTGAAGCAGCACACTTGTATGATAGGCAGAACCGGTTTTGGATGATGAAGGTTTGAAATTTAATGGGTCGGTTTCAGTAACCTGGTGATTCGGATTGGATAGAGTTAAGTGGGTTAGAGCGGTGTCGGTAAGTTAGTACAGGTCGGTTAGGAAAAGGAACCGGCATAAAGTAAATAACAAGACAGATTTTATGGATGTTCGGAGATAAAACTCCTACGTCACCCCTTCCTCTCGAAACCGCGAGAAGGATATTCACTAAGGAATACAAGTACAATCCGATTGAGACTTATTTCCTGCTCGATGATACCTTTACAATTTACACCGAAGTTGTAAAATACACACTTTAACTTTAGCACTTAGGCTTTCTAGAGATAGAACAACACAATCTTATCAATTGTAAATTAAATGCTCACTTGTCTCTTGTATGTGCCGCATTTACTTTTCTTCAACTACTCCTTTTATAGGTGAAACAGTGATTCAGTGATTCAGACCCTGCGGTCATCTTTTCAGACCTGGCGGTCAATCTCAGACCTGGAGGTCAATCTCACAGACTTGGCAGTCTGTTCTTCCGGTGTGTAAGACAAACCTGCTAGGTTTGTCTTTTACTCAATGTGGTGACTGTCTGTTAAACAGTTGTCTGTATTTGGAAGATCTCCTTTCTGATTTATCCCGAAGTGGAAAGATCCTGTAGGACTGTCTTCTGCAGCCTGCAGACTTTCCTCAGACTTGTATGGATGTGGAAGTGTTCAGTCTGTTCCTTTGGTATCATCTTCAACAGATACCCGAATTGTCTTCTTATACTTGGTCGGTCATTTGACTTAACCGAATGGCTTCCGGTGTGTTTGGTTTAACCGGACAGCTTCCGGTTCTTTCTTTGTCTTGTGGCTGATCAGCTGTCTGGTGTTTCCGGTTTTTAGGCTTTGGCCAATCCTTTGTTTGTGCGGTGATGTTCCAAATGTTCTGGTCGGTTTAATGTCTTGACCGGTTAGTCTTTTTAGCCGGTTCATTTGTTTGACCGGTCCGGTTCCTTGTTCTTGCATGGAAGATTTATTTATGTTAAGTTCTGTGAACCGGTCTAATTTTATCTAACAACGCATCAAATAGATCCATGTATAACGAGAAAAATCGTCAATAAATATCACATAATATTTTAAACCACCCATAATATTATGTGGTGCAGGACCCCAAATATCATAGTGAATCATATCAAAAGGTGCTAAGGAATTAGAATCATTAGGAAAAAAAGGTAGAGTGTGTTCTTTAGAAAGCTCACAAGAAACACAATCAAAAGTTTCAGTCTTAATAAGACCTAAAGAACCACTAGTTATTAAAGAACTCAAATGATCTTTAGAAGGATGACCTAATCGAGAGTGCCAAATTTGAGAAGTGATAGCTCCAACAAAATATTGTGATGGAAGAGATAGAGAAGTGAGTTCAAACAATCGTCCAACCTTACGTCACATTCCATTGATTTTTTTTGTTTGAGGATCTTGCACAACACAACCATCACTCGAAAAAGTTATGTTAAAACCGAGATCACATATTTGTCCAACAGAAATAAGATTTAATGAAAAGTTTTGGAACAGAAAATGTTTCAGGAAAGGACAATTTAGAAGTTTGAGCAGTACCAATAGTTTGAACATTCAAAGTAGTATTATCAGCAGTATGAACAACATATGGAATAATAGGCTTTCTAGTGGATGTTAGAAAAGATGATTCATAAGTCATATGATTACAACATCCTGAATAAAAACCCATGAGGTAGAAGTACCTGGTGTGGTAGATAACACTAAAGAAGATACGAATGGAGAAAATGTAGTAGCATGATTTGTTTGAAGTGTAGTACCATGATTTGATTGAAGTTTTTGTAAGAGTGATAGAATGTCTATAAGAGAAAATTTGGGAAAAGTGTTCTCTAATGAAGTACCTATGACAGTAGCAACGGTAGAGAATGAAAATTTGGAAGACTTATCCATTAAAACTGAATTAATATGAACATCAATATTCAGAAATAAATACACAAACCTTAAACGGCCATAAAACCTAGAGCCTAAACTCTGATACCATGTAAGAAGATTGAGAGAAAGAGAATAATAGTGTGCAACTTTATTCAATATAATAAAGGTATTTATACCTGAGTTACATTAGCAATATAAAGAAAATAGAATAGAATATATTATAGAATAGAATATATTATATTATTGAATAAAATATAATATAATAATATATCGATATAATATATTATTATATTATAAATATTAACAATCTTCAATTTTAAATGATTTAAAATTATCCTTAGGGTCTGAAACAGAGCTAAGTACAATGAGTTATACTGCTCCATCACTAAATCTGAATTTCAGCTCTTCTTGTTGAAAATTTTATCACTGAATTGAAGATATTGAAATGATAGTGTTGACGGATTGTCAACGAATCTTTTTGTTGACATGAACATCATGTTATACTTTTGTATGAATCATTCATATTTAAAATTTTATTGTCATGTTGTGTGCAAACTTGTTGCATGTACACAAGAACAAGAAGATGATCAAATTATTTTTCTCTTAAATTGATAAGTAATATTTTAATAGTTGAGACTATATCCATGACACTTACAATATCAACGAATTTGTGATACAAAGCTTAACAAATAATTTCCATAATTTTGTGTATCATATGAAGTGTGAAAATAAATTTAAAAGATCTCATAGCTATCAAACAACCATTATTTCTCCACATAAAGAACTATATTATAAATTATCAATCTCATTAATTTCTTTACCAGAATCACGTTTGTCCAAAGGTATCATACGAATAATTTCAATAACTTGAACATAATGTAACTCAAAATGTTATTTGGAAGAACAACCAAAATGTCATTTAGAAAAAAATAATCAAACATAAATCTCTTTTGTTGAAGCTTCAACTAATGTTAATTGCAACATATTATCAAACTAGTGTATATAATATGCATATGGACACTCTCAAAAAAAATAAAGATTGAAGTTCATTACAAGCACTAAACATGTTGCTATAGCACCGTCATACTTATGTCCTCTCATATTAGTGATAAGCAAATTATATTGAGAAAGAAAATGGAATATTTTTATTTCAATGTTGAAGTAATAGGGTTTGGAACATTAACAATCTCAAATAAACATTCTCATAAGATACCGAGACAATCAACAAATCTCAAAATAAGTGTTATTTCTTGGATAAATATATTTATATTTCAAAATAAAATATATTTAATTTTAATGAATATATATAATGGTTTGGAGTTATAATATAGTTATGGTTATATTTATCTAGTACAATCGATCAAGCATAGTATCTTCGTTTGTCTCGGTAATTGTACTTGATGTTGATTTTAATTAATTTTGTTTTTGAACTAAACAGAACTAGCACACTCACATGCATGCCCCTGCTTCAATTCAATGTACTTCCAAATGTAATCGAACCTATGACTTTTTTTATCTCTTAAGCCGACTCTCACCACTTGAGCTACCTTGGTGGGTTATTGATTTATAAATTTTAATTGATAGTCAATTAATATTTGATTAATTTGGCTATTTGTTGTGTTACTAATTATATGGGTCCCATATATATAAAGAATCTTGGTGGACACACATATTGTTTTTTATTACTCTTCCACAAACATTTCACAAAAAAAAATGTACTATGTTAGGATCGGTGTCGACAATAGAGACGGGGGTCTGACTATTGTGAATAGCTTATGACTTCAATTCGATTTTAACTCTGTTAAAAGTTAAGATTTGTTTCTATTCTTCACAAATCTTCACAAACTCTTGAACATGTTCAAGTGCGGAACAGTTTATTGGATTTGAATCGTTAGGAGAATGAATGCAATGGAAAGAATGTAAAGAACACGGAGAGTTTTATCGATGTTCGGAGATAAAACTCCTATGTCACCCTTATTCCTCAACATAAATGATATTCACTAGAAGACTTTGATTGGTATATAACACATTATACAAACCCAGTAAGAAACCACATGACTTAACAATTGCCTATTTCTGAACTTCTAACTAACTCTCTATTGAACAAAACAACCTCTATTCAACTTACAATACTGAAATTTCACACAAAAAGAACAATAGACGAATTACAAAGTAATCTCGCAATGAGTAGTTAAATCACTCTTGAAATTGAGAGAGATTAAGCGATTAGATATGACCGAGAGGGAGAGATGGATCGAGAGATTTGTCCGTTGTCCATGAATTTCTATTTATACTTGAATAGCACCAACAGTCGAATCTTCTTTGTGGACACATGTCATGTGTCCGTTGGACGACCGCCAATTGTACAATAGTACAGAAGACTATGAGCATTGGGATCGTGGCCGTACAGGACTGATAGTGCGTCAAATATCCTCTGGTATTGTGTTTTATGAGAGAGATACAATGTGGGCTATTTGAATGATAAATGCATACATGGAAGTCTTTCATTTGTCGAGATTAGCTGGATTGTCAGACTACTGATAACGAACAAAACAGACAATCTGAGTAGAGAAACAGACGCTCCTTCGGATGTTTGATCAAGTCGGAAGACGTCTAACTATGCTTCTTAATTAGACTGCGTCTAAGAAGAAGTTAGTTAGTATGACAGTATCTAACTATGCTTCTTCATTAGACCGCGTCTAAGAAGAAGTTAGAAGGCATCTAACTACGCTTCTTCATTAGACGGCGTCTAAGAAGAAGTTAGACGGCGTCTAATACACGCACTCCTTAGACCGCGTCTGAAGGAGTTAGACGACGTCTAACCGCGCTTTCTTTAGACCGCGTGAAAAGGAGTTAGATGACGTCTAACTACGTGCACTCCTTAAACCACGTCTAAAGGAGTTAGACGACATCTAACTGCGCTTTTCTTAGACCGCGTCTAAAGGAGTTAGACGACGTCTAATTGTGTTTTTCTTAGACCATGTCTAAAAGAGTTAGACGACGTCTAACCGTGCTTTCCTTAGACCACGTCTATAGGAGTTAGACGACGTCCGAAAGGACAAACTTCTTTTATATTTGTACCTACACAAGGGTAAATTACACAACTTAGTTTTGTTCAAATCTCATCATCAAAATTATGCAGTACATATTCTTTTAAGTTAATTAAGTATTTCTTAATTAATTAATTTTCTTTGTTCTTTATTTAATTTAATCTAACAATTTCCCCCTTTTTAATGATGTTAAAACTTAGTTAAATCAATTTAAGAAGCAAAATCAATTTAGAACATGAACTCAAACATTATCCAATGTGTTTATATCAAAAGTAAGATACATAAGATGATAAATTAAGATCCTTCCCTTTTAACTCTTGGATTTACGTCTTGAAGGCCGATTTCTCTAAGCATAAGATGTTCCAATCAATTTCCTCTTCGAATAACACTGCCACCGCCTCTATCTCCTCCACGACCACCTTGATCAGTTTTGCAGCTACCTCGGTCGCCTTGAGTAGGTTTTCTTTTGGATCGAGTGCCACGAGCATTTGATCCCCCTCTATTGTTACCTTCTCCCTTTTAAATATTATCAGGGTCAGCATCAGTAAGGGTTCTGGCTTTGACAGCTTCAGCCTCAGCATCTTCTTCTTCTTGGAAATGCCTAGAGACAGTCTTTGCTGCATCTAAATGTTCAGCTTCAGCACTTCTCATAGATTTGGAAACCTCAAGCACTTGAAGATTTACAGATTCAATCAAGGACCTTGTCTCATTGTGAAGCTCAAGAATGAAAGACTTCGACTGGTC
This sequence comes from Impatiens glandulifera, assembly GCF_907164915.1. Classification (NCBI taxonomy): domain Eukaryota; kingdom Viridiplantae; phylum Streptophyta; class Magnoliopsida; order Ericales; family Balsaminaceae; genus Impatiens; species Impatiens glandulifera. The sequence goes on from NW_025918807.1 coordinate 117,760, forward strand.
ATGAATCTCAGAATTTTTCTTGTGTAGATACACTTGCATTCTCTTACACTGAGTGTAAAAGATCTTTACGTCATAGGTGTTCTGCAGCAGGTTCTTATCGGTGCTTTTCAGAGTAGAAGTTAAGACAACAATAACCTCATTGTTTGCTGCTAATCCCCTTTCAATATTTTGCAGTTTGGAAGACTTATCTTGTAACTGTTGCTACATAGGAGCCAACGCATCCAGAAGAATCTATTTGAAAGTCACAGCTCTAGAAGAACCTTCCTCAAAGGAATAGGAGGGCAGAGGAGACAATGTGCGAACCAGCATGAACCAAGCGAAGAGGATTGGCATGAAGACTTACTTGTATCAAGTTTTCTGGTTTTTGTTTTGGGTTGGTGCTTGGGGAGCATTGATCATTGCCTTGGAGTCGCTTCTGGTCCCTTTCATTTCATCGCAAAGTTCCTTAACAAAATAAGCATCCATCTTAGTAATGCAATAAATACCATAATCAGATCAAAGCATAATCAAAACATAACATGAATTTTTTCGAAAGAAAAATACAGAAACATCTTTCAAAAACAGCAAAAAGAAATAAATTCAGGACAACACAAGACAACATCAAAAGATTCTTCTTTCCCCTAAGTCGAAAGCTAATCTTTTCCCTATCCTCATTTCTCTCTTCCCCCTTTTTAACATTATCTAGGAAGAAAATCAACAGCAAACTCTAGGGATAAAGTTAGAGTCGAGTTGAGCTCGTCCCTGTTTCTCTTCTTCGATCTAATCCTGTTCACCCTAAGAACATAATCGACAACCTTCTCGCTGTTCAAGATTTTTGAAGAGGAATGGAACCCGTGACCAGGTTCATCCAGAATACATCAAAGGAATGCGCAAAAAGGACCGTCTTAGGCGAAGATCTTCTTCCAGGAGAAGATCATTCTAACTAGGTTGTTGAAGAGGAATTTTGACCAGTTGATGGCTACACCCCTTGTGATGGCCACCATTATTTTAAAGACCTTCGTACGGTAGATGTAGGAGGAGTCTTTTGCGAGGAGGGATTTCGAGATGATGTCGTTGAGTAGGGCATACTCAACTTTCAAATAGTTACTCTTCCCGTGATACTCAACAAGAAGGGTTTCTCCTTCGACGATCTCATCTGAAAAGACATTCATCATATCAGATAGAATCTCATTTAAGGAAGAAGGAAACTCATGGATTCCTTCGGTTGGGAGTCTGAAGAACAAGACAAATGTTTCTTCAGTGAAACAGATGTCTTTGCCAAGAATTTTCGCACGAATATATTTGTTATGGTAGAAGCTAGCGATTTCGAAAAACTAATGAACAGTTTGTTCGTGATAAATGCAGTGAGGGCGAAGGAATTTCTTCAACCCAAAAGCTTTCAATGATTCAAACATTTGAACCATTCCAGGAATCGTCAGAGTAGAAATAGATTTGAAATCTATTTGTAGAGATTTTGCAGGGAAAAAAGTCATTTGGGCAAGATGAGCACAAGAGTTTGACGATTCAAATTCTAGAGAGAGAGACAAGAATTTAGAAGTACTCAACCATTTGAGTGACGCCATTCATTAAATATTGGAAAACTAACGTATAACAATTAATGTTTAATGATTATACCAACCGTCAAAAATCTCAAAAACATATTCCCAAGGGACACAACTATCAATTAATATTAATCATGAAACTGCACAATTAATATTAGACGTATAGAAGAAAGCAATCAGAAATTTTAGTCACTTTTGACAAATTGAGAGACACCTATCTTCAATTTATTTGAGAAGTGACTGGTTTATTTTCGGCGGGAAAAACATATAGACAGATACATTTGCAGATGATAGTTGTCCAAATAGCCAGAAGATGAAAAGTCTAAGTACACAAGTAGTTAGACATTTATTCTACTTTTCACATTCTTTACTTCTAATTGGGAAATTTTTCTATTAGACGTTGTCGTCTAATCAAGTTTGTCTTATAAACATCTAACGTCTATTAGACGTAGACGTCTAATTACGCATAAACACCACGTGTTGCACGTGTGTCTGGTTAGACGTGAGCTACCACTCGCTCTTGTCATAAAAACGTCTAACGTCCATTAGACGTGTACGTCTAACTACACAGGTTAATTAACCAAGACATGAGTTCCCAAAAGAAGATAGAAACTGCTTAAGTAGACGTACGTCTAAGTAGTTATGCTTCTTAAACTTCTAGTCCATTGGATGTATTTAGACCTCTGTCTTCTTGTTTGTCCAATTACATTTGAACAACATGTTCCCCCTCAGTTTATGCACATAACAACATCAATCAAGATCAACAAGTCCTAAAATGTTTCTAAAATGAGAAAACTTAGCTTCGGGTAGAGGCTTCGTGACAATATCTGCAGTTTGTTGATCTGTTGGAATATATTCAAGACGAATCGGCTTTTGATTGACATGCTCTCGGATAAAGTGATGCTTCTGATTTCGATGCCTGATTATAAGTGATTGCGATAGCACTAGTGTTGTCGCAGAAAATTAGAAATTCTTCAACCTCAATCCCATAGTCCTTAAGCTGTTGTTGAACCCACAATAGTTGAGAGCAACAACTACCAGCAAAAAGGTACTCTGCTTCAGCTGTAGACGTGGAAACCGACGTCTTCTTCTTGCTGAACCATGAGATAAGACGGTCTCCAAGGAATTGGCAAGTTCCACTCATGCTCTCTCTATCAATTTTGCATCCTACATCTGAGAAACTAGTTAGACTGAAACTAGAATCCTTTGGATACCACAATCCCATATTTTGAGTTCCCTTTAAATACTTCAGAATGCGTTTAGCAGCAGTAAAGTGAGAGAGTTTAGGATTAGCCTAAAATCTTCCACAGACACCAATAGTAAATTGGATATCTGGTCTAGTGGCAGTAACATAGAGCAATGCCCCAATTAGACCTTTATAAGCTGTGACATCTACACTTTGACCACCATCATCTTTGTCCAATTTATTAAAGGAGCTCATTGGAGTGGCTGCAGTAGAGCGGTTATCCATCCCAAACTTCATTAGTAACTCTTTGGTATACTTGGCATGATTGATGAAGGTTCCTTTCTCCAGCTGACAAACTTCAAGACCGAGGATGAAGGTTAATTCTCCCATCATGCTCATTTCAAATATGTCATGCATCAGCTTAGCAAATTTCTCACACAACTTGGGGTTAGTTGATCCAAATATAATATCATCAACATATATTTGAACAAGAAGAATGTGAGAGTCTTTAGTGAATCTAAACAATGTTTTATCCACAATTCCAATAACAAAGTCATGATCAAATAAAAATTCAGTCAAAGTGTCATACCAAGCTCTAGGAGCTTGTTTCAGACCATACAAAGCTTTGTCAAGTTTAAAAACATAATTAGGTAAAGTATGATCTACAAAACTAGGAGGTTTCTCAACATAGACATCTTCATTTAATTTATCATTTAAAAATGCACTTTTCACATCCATTTGAAAGACTTTAAAATTCTTAAATGATGCATACGCTAGGAATATTCTAATTGTCTTAAGTCTTACTACAGGTGCAAAAGACTCATCAAAGTCAATACCTTCTTCCTGTCTGTATCCTTGAGCAACTAAATGGGCTTTGTTTCTAATAACTAATCCATCTTCATTAAGCTTGTTTCTAAAGACCCATCTTGTTCCTATGACTGACTAATTAGTCGGTCTAGGAGTTAGATATCACACTTTATTTCTCATAAATTGGTTTAACTTCTCCTGTATGGCATTGATCCAATCTGGATCAACCACTACTTCACAAATTTTTTTGGGTTCAATCTGAGAAATAAAGGCAGAATTCGCCATTTCATTCATCAATTGACGTCTTGTCCTTCGAGGAGAGAAAGGATTTCCGATGATCAATTCTGGTGGATGATTCTTGTTCCATTTGAAGTTGGATCCAAAGGGATTGGTCATCCAAACAGGTGACTCCGCGACGTCCAAACTCTCAACAGTTTGTTGAACAAGAGTTTGTACGTCTAGTTGAATTTCAACCGGATCAGCCACAGGATCAGACAATGACATTCGTTTATCCAGAACTTCTTCCTCACTTACAGACTCAAGACTCGTCGCTTCTAATCTGTTAGCAAGGTCAATGGGATCGATGGAGTTACTCTCAACAGGCTCATCAAAGATAACATGAAGGGATTCCTCAATAGTTTGTGTTTTGTTGTTATATACTTTGTAAGCCTTGCTTACTGAGGAATATCCCAGCATGAATCCAGCATCTTCTTTGGCATCAAACGCGGTCAAATAAACCTTTTCATTGTTATGAATAAAACATTTACACCCAAATACTTTGAAGAATGAAACTGTGGAAATTCTCATGTAATACAGTTCATAGGGAGTTTTATCAAAATGTTTGTTAATTATTGACTAATTTTGTGTGTAGTAATCTGTGTTATTGGCTTCTGCCCAGAACCTCTAAGGTACGTCTGATTCAGCAAGCATGGATCTCGCAGCTTCCTTTAGAGTCCTCACTCTTCTCTCAGCGATGCTATTCTATTGTGGAGTTCTGGCACTAGACAACTCGTGCCTAATCCAAGACTATTCGAGATAAGAGGAAAGGTATCTTTTTGTGAACTCATTTCCCTGGTCACTTCTAATGCAAGCAATATTCAAAGATTTCTGATTCTAAATTCTTTTAAATATTATAATTAAGTTTTATCCTTTGATGGTAAAAATGCTACCCATGTAAATCGTGAAAAATCATCAATAACAATTAGGGCGAATCTAATTCCTCCTAAGATCTTTATAGGAATTGGACCAAACAGATCCATGTGTAACAATTCTAAGAAACGGCTAGATTGAGATTTCCCTTTTCTTTTGAACGATGATTTGCCCAGTTTGCCTAACTGGCAAGCAGAATATACCTTGTCCTTAGAAAATTGTAATTTAGGTAATCTAATAACTAAATTGTTTGAACAAATGTTCTTGATGGTTTAAAAATTCAAATGGTTTAATCTTTTATGCCATAACAATTTCTGGTCAGTCTTGGCAATCATGCACATAGGATCAGATGATTCTTTTTGCCAATTCATTTTATATGAGTTTCCTACTATACTACCGGTTAATAAAGTATTACCATGTTGATCATTAACTAGGCATGCATGAGTTTGAAAATCAAATGATAAACCATTATCACATAACTGACTAATACAAATCAAGTTATAGCACAAATTTTCAACAAGTAAAACGTCATTAATGGTTAGATTACCATGGATAATCTTACCCTTACCCATGGTCTTACCCTTCTTATTTTCACCAAAAGTGATCTTAGGTCAAGAATAATCTGCTATATTAGTGAGAAGTCATATGTTTCCTATCATATGCCTGGAATAGCCGCTATCCAAATACCACTTAGATTCCTCGAGACCATCATTCACTTGTACCTACACAAAATAATATTTACAATCATTTATTACCCACATTCAATTGGGTCCTCGGTCAATCAGTCCCTTAGGAATCCATATTTGAGTTATACTGATGGATTTCCCAAATTGTGTAGTAACTAATGCGTATGATTTTGAAATAGCAGACGCCTTCCTACTAGCCACTAATCCCTTAGTCTTTGAAGATGATTTTCTTTTAGAAATTCTTGACTTCTTGCCAAGTTTTATATTTCCAGACTAGCTAGCTGCTTCTAACTTATTTTTCAGTCAGCTAACAGTTGGTGGAACATAAGTTATTTCATTCTTCAAAGCTAATTCATCATGAGCTAGATTAGATTCACTTTCAGTTAAACTCCCTTTGACAAAGTTTATAGGCTTAAACTTGTCATTTACTGAGTTTGACTCTTTGCAGGACTGGTTTAGGTCATTGCCATCAAATCCTAAACCGGATTTAGATCCAGCAGGTTTCAACAGACTAATCTGATGTTTAACAGCTTCTCCAGACCTTGTCCAAGCAGTTACAACATAGTTTAACCGTTTGTTTTCAGAGAAAAGAGTTTGAATCTGTTCCTTGAGCATCTATCTCATTCTCGGATGAGATCTCTACTACTTTCTTTTCAAAAACGTTTGTTTCAGAAATTTTATGTGAAGAAGAAATATTGGCCTCATATTTTACTTTCATTTCATAAAAGGAATCTGATAACTTCTTGCACTCAATGGTCATTTCATTGAGTGTAGTAGTTAACTCTTCGTTGGTAAATTCTAGTATAGAAATGTCATTTACCTTGGATTGATCGTCTGCCATGAAACATGTTACAATTTCAGTCTCTTTTTCAGCAAGAGACTCCTCTGAATCGTTGTCGGCCCATTTGGATTTGTTTTCAACACACGTGAAAACTTTCTGGTCCTTCTGATTCTTCTTGGCTTGAACATTTCGACCATAGATCTGAGTCAGCTTCTCCCATATTTCTTTAGCAGAGGAACAGGACTTGATCTCGTAGAATATGTTCATGTTGATCGATTGATACAGAATATTTTTGGCCACATTGTCTAGGTTATTGGTCATCTTATCTTTAGTAGTCCAATCACATATTGGCTTCGAAATCTTTATGGGGTCATCGGTAATGACACTCCACATATCACAATCAAGAGTAGCCAAGTGAGCTTGCATTCTCATCATCCAATATCCGCAGTTGTCTCTTGATAGAATAGGGATCTCGTTGATTATAGACATGATTCGGGTTCTTGATGCTTGAGAATAGAATTAGAGCTCTGATACCAATTGATAGGATCGGCGTAATCGATAGAGATGGGGTCTGGCTATTGATGATGGCTTCGGGAAAACAGTTTGATAGAAATCCTGTTAAGGATTTAAATCACTTTCTATTCTACACAAACCCTTGCAAACTCTTGCACGATTCAAGTGCGGAAACGTTTGCTCAAGTTTGAAACTAAGAACCAAAGAATGAGAAGATGACAGAATGTAAATAACACGGCAGTTTGTTTATGGATGTTCGGAGCAAAACTCTCCTACGTCACCCCTTCTTTTAACCACCGGAAGGATTAACTATACGTTTCTTAGAATCAAATACAGTTGCACAACTAGCTCACTGTTGAACAGAATAAACTATGTTCAACTTACAATATAATGAAGTATATCACTCAACTAAAATAATACTTTGATTCTAACTCTCTCTTGATAAACACACAGTAAAGTAAGAAAGCAGCTCTTTCGTATATCAACTTGTATATTCGCGTATGATTCATTTGTGGTCCTTGAAGATCTTTAAATAGAGAACAGGTAACAACGGTCGAATCTTCCATAATGAAATGTGGCGAGCTTCCATTGGAACTCCTCCATAGTACACAGCAGACTCTGAGCACAAGGATCGTGGCCGTACCAATTATGTAGTGCGTCAAATATTCTACTAGAATATTCCAGCAAGAAACAAGTAGTGGGAAGAATATTTGCTTATGTGGAATTAATCAATTGGCTGCAACTGGCTGTCGTACTGATATTCACTGGAAAGTGGAGCAGGAGTAGCATACAGTTAGTTGATCATGGGTAGACGGGTGCTAGCTTCAAGCAACTGCTTAAGCATGGCATTAGACATTTTTCACTTAAACTGACAAGTCTAATGAAATTAGACGCCCACGTCTAATAGCAGATCCATTAGACCACCTAGTCTAATGGGATTAGACGACACGTCTAATTACGGTTCCTTTTAGACTAATCTGAAGGAGTTAGAATTCACGTCTAACTTTCATCTATTAGACGAAAGGTCTAACTACGTCTCCCTTCAGACTAATCTGAAGGAGTTAGACTGCACGTCTAACTCTCATCTGTTAGACGACACGTCTAACTACGTCTCACTTTAGACTAATCAGAATGAGTTAGACTGCACGTCTAACTCTCATCTGTTAGACGGTACGTCTAACTCCGCTTCCCTTCAGACTAATCTGAAGGAATTAGACTGCACGTCTAACTTTCATCTGTTAGACTGCACGTCTAACTATGTCTGTTAGACTACACGTCTAACTACGTCTATTAAACTCCATGTCTAACTACGTATATGTTAGACTGCACGTCTAACTAAGTCTGTTAGATTGCACGTCTAACTACATATCTGTTAGACTGCACGTCTAACTACGTCTGTTACACTGCACGTCTAACTACGTATCTGTTAGACTGCGCGTTTAACTACGTCTATTAGACTACACATCTAACTATGTATTTGTTAGACTGCACATCTAACTACGTATTTGTTAGACTACACGACTAACTACGTATATGTTAGACTACACGTCTAACTACATCTATTAGACTACACGTCTAACTACGTATCTGTTAGACTGCACGTCTAACTACATCTGTTAAACCGCACGTTTAAATACGTATCTGTTAGACTGTACGTCTAACTACATATCTGTTAGACTGCGCGTCTAATTACGTCTGTTAAGCTACACGTCTAACTGTGTATCTGTTAGACTGCACGTCTAACTGTGTATCTGTTAGACTGCACGTTGAACTACGTCTATTAGAATGCACGTGTAACTGCGTATCTGTTACACTACATGTCTAACTACGAATATGTTAAACTACACATCTAACTACGTATTTGTTAGACTGCACATCTAACTACGTTTGTTAGACTGCACGTCTAACTACGTATGTGTTAGACTGTACGTCTAACTACGTCTGTTAGACTACACGTCTAACTACGTATCTGTTAGACTGCACGTCTAACTATGTCTGTTGGACTGCACGTCTAACTTTCATCAAATGGCCAATCAGTCTAATGAACCTCATTTAGACTTAGTCTAATATAACATGTTTTCGATACACCTGCACTAAAAACGATTAGACTACATAAATTAAGTTTTATACACACTCATCATCAAAATTCCAATAGTCAAAATAATTTGACCCAACAAAACTCTCCTACGTCACCCCTTCTTCCAACCACCGGAAGGATTCACTATACGTTTCTTAGAATCAAATACAGTTACACGACTAGCTCACTGTTGAACAGAACATGCTCTATTCAACTTACAAAATATTGAAGAATATCACTCAGCTAGACAATACATTAATAATAACTCTCTCTTGATGTACACATAGTAAAGCAAGAAAGCAGCTTGTATGTTCGCGTATGATTCTTTGAGTATCAATGGATCGATGATTTAGGCTTGTTCACTCGAATTCTGACAGTTTGTCCGTTGTCCTTGAGAATCTTTAAATAGAGAGAAGGTACCAACAGTCGAATCTTCTATAATGACATGTGGCACACTTCCATTGGAACGCTTCCATAGTACACAGGTAAAGCAGACTTTGAGCACTAGGATCGTGGCCGTACCAATCTGGTAGTGCGCCAAATATTCTTCTAGGATATTCCTACAAGAAACAAGTAGTGGGAAGAATATTTTCTTATGTGGCATTAATTAATTGGTTGCAACTGGCTGTCGTACTAATCTACACTTGAAAGTGGAGCAGGAGTGGCATACAGCTAGTTGATCGTGGGTATACAGATGCTAGCTTCAAGCAACTACTTAAGCATGGCATTAGACGTTTTTCACTTAGACTTACAAGTCTAATGAAATTAGACGCCCAAGTCTAATAGCAGGATCCATTAGACCACCTGGTCTAATGGAATTAGACGACATGTCTAATTACGGTTCCCTTTAGACTAATTTAAAGGAATTAGACTACATGTATAACTTTCAGCTGTTAGACGGCACATCTAACTACGGTTCCCTTTAGACTAATCTGAAGGAGTTAGAATGCATGTTTAACTCTCATCTGTTAGACGACACGTCTAACTACGTCTCCCTTCAGACTAATCTGAAGGATTTAGACTGCACGTCTAACTTTCATCTGTTAGACGGTACGTCTAACTACGGTTCCCTTCAGACTAATCTGAAGGAGTTAGACTGCACGTCTAACTCGCATCTATTAGACAGTACGTCTAACTACTTCTGTTAGACTGCACGTCTAACTACGTATCTGTTAGACTGCACATCTAACTACGTATCTGTTAGACTGCGCGTCTAACTACTTCTGTTAGACTGCACGTCTAACTACGTCGGTTAGACTGCATGTCTAACTACGTCTATTAGACTGCACGTCTAACTACATATCTATTAGACTGCACATCTAACTATGTATCCGTTAGACTACACGTCTACCAACGTCTGTTAGACTACACGTCTAACTCAATGAGTCTAATAACCAATTAGTCTAATGAACCTCATTCAGACTTAGTCTAATATAACATGTTTTCGATACATCAGCACCAAAAACGATTAGATGGATTAGTTTAAGTTTTATATCAACACATCATCAAAATTCTATTAGTCAAAATACTTTGACCCTTAGTCAAAATAATTTGACCCAACAATTTCCCCATTTTTGATGATGATGTTAAAACTTTGCATAGACAAAAGATTATATGTGTAATGCAGTAGATAGCAACAGACTATTCATAAGACATAATCAGATAAACACATAACAATATTGAAATGTCAAGAATATTTTTCAACAGAAAATATAAAAACACCTTTCAAAAACATTAATACCCAAAAACATCAAAAGATCAAAACATCAAAGGATCAAAACAACATCGAAAAATTCTTCCTTCCCCTAAGTCTAAGGCTAATATCCCTTTTCTTTCACCCTTTTTAACATCATCTCGGAAGAGAATCTACAGTTGACTCTAGGGCTAAAGTTAGAGTCAGTTGAGCTCGTCCCTGTTTCTCTTCTTCGATCTAAGTGTACTCACCTTAATAACATAGTCGACAATCTTCTGGTTGTTCAAGATTTTGGAAGAGAAGGCATGAAACCCATGACCAGGTTCATCAAGAAGACAACAAAGGAATGCGCAAAGAGGAGCGTCATAACCGAAGATCTTCTTCCAGGAGCAAATCATTTTGACAAGGTTGTTGAAGAGGAATTTCGACCAGTTGATGGCTACACCCCTTGTGATGGCCACCATTATTTCAAAGACCTTCGTATAGTAGATGTAGGAAGAGTCTTTTGCAAGGAGGGATTTAGAGATGATGTCGTTGAGTAGGGAATACTCAACTTTCAAATAGTTACTCTTCCCGTGATACTCAACATGAACGATTTTCTCTTCGAAGGTTTGATCTGAAAAGACATGCATCATTTCAGACAAAATCTCATTTGAGGAAGAAGGAAACTCATGGATTCTTTCGGTTGGGAGTCTAAAGAACAAGCCGAATGTTTCTTCAGTGAAACAGATGTATTTGCCAAGTACATTTGCAAGAATGTATTTACTGTGGTAAAAGCTAGCGGTTTCGAAGAACTCACGAACAGCTTATTCGTGATAGATGTAGTGAGGCCGAAGAAACTTCTTCAGCCTAGAAGCTTTCAATGATTCAAAATTTTGAACCATTCCAGGAATCGTTAGAGTAGAAACAAATTTGAAATCTACTTGCAGGGATTTTGGAGAGAAAGAAGTCATTTTGTCAAGATGAACACAAAATCTTGACGATTCGAATTCTAGAGAGAGGAACAAGGATTTAGGAGTACTCAACCATTTGAGTGACACCATTCATTAAATATCTGAGAGCTAACGTGTACCATTTAATATTTAATAATTATATCAACCGTCAAAAATATTAATCATGAAACTGCACAGTTAATATTAGACGTATAGAAGAAAGTTATCAGAAATTTTAGTTACTTTTAAAAATTAAGAGACACATGTCTTCAATCTATTTGAGAAGTGACTAATTTATTTTTGGCGGGAAAAAGTACATAGACAGATACATTTGCAGATGAAAGCTGTCCCGATAGCCAGAAGATGAAAAGTCTAAGTACACAAGTAGTTAGACGTTTAATTTAATTTTCACATTCTTCACTTCTAATTGGGAAATCCGTCTATTAGACGTTGTCGTCTAATCAAGTTTGTCTTAAAAACTCTAACGTCTATTAGACGTAGACGTCTAATTACGCATAAACACCACGTGCTAGACATGTGTTTGGTTAGACGTGAGCTTCCACTTTCTCTTGTCATAAAAAACGTATAACGTCTATTAGACGTATACGTCTAACCGCGCAAGTTAATTAACCAAGACATGAGTTCCCGAAAGAAGATAAAAACTGCTTGAGTAGACGTATGTCTAAGTAGTTATGCTTCGTAAACTTTTAGTCCATTGGACTTATTGAGACCTTTGTCTTCTTGTCTATCCAGTTACGTTTGAACAACATGTTCCCCCTCAATTTATGCACATAACAACATCAATCAAGATCAACAAGTCCTAAAATGTTTCTAAAGTGAGAAAACTTAGCTTCGGGTAGAAGCTTCATGAAGATGTCTGCAGTTTGTTGATCTATAGGAATTTACTCAAGACGGATTTGCTTCTGATTGACATGCTCTTGGATGAAATGATGTCCGATTTTGATGTGCTTTGTCCGAGAGTACAGAATTAGATTATAGGTGATTGCGATAATACTTGTGTTATCGCAGAAAATTGGAGATTCTTCACCCTTAATCCCATAGTCACTAAGATGCTGTTGAACCCACAAGAGCTGAAAGCAACAACTGCCAGCAGCAAGGTACTCTAATTCAGTTGTAGACGTGGCAACCGACATCTGCTTCTTGTTGAACCATGAGATAAGACGATCTCCAAGGAACTGGCAAATTCCACTCGTGCTCTTTCTATCAATTTTGCACACTACATAATCTGCAACTGAGAAACTAGTTAAATTGAAACTGGAATCCTTTAGATACCACAGTCCCACATTTTGAGTTCCCTTTAAATATTTCAGAATGCATTTAGCAGCAGTAAAGTGAGAAAGTTTAGGATTAGCCTGGAATCTTCCACAGACACCGACGGGAAATTGGATATCTGGTCTACTAGCAGTAACATAGAGCAATGACCCAATAAGACCTCTATAGATTGTGACATCTACACTTTGACCACCATCATCTTTGTCCAATTTACTAGAGGAGCTCGTTGGAGTGGCTACAGCAGAGCAGTTCTCCATCCCAAACTTCTTTAGTAACTCTTTGGTATACTTGGCATAATTGATGAAGGTTCCTTTCTCTAGCTGACGAACTTGAAGACCGAGTAAGAAAGTTAATTCTCCCATTATGCTCATTTCAAATCTGTCCTACATCAGCTTAGCAAACTTCTCACACAAATTGGGGTTAGTTGATCCAAATAAAATATCATTATCATATATTTGAACAAGTAGAATGTGAGAGTCTTTAGTGAATTTAAACAGTGTTTTATCAACAGTTACAATAACAAAATCATGATCAAACATAAATTCAGTCAAAGTGTCATACCAAGCTCTAGGAGCTTGTTTCAAACCATCTAAAACTTTGTCAAGTTTAAAAATATGATTTGGTAAAGTATAATCTACAAAACCAGGAAGTTGCTCAACATAAACATCTTCATTTAATTTACCATTTAAAAATGCACTTTTCACATCCATTTGAAAGACTTTAAAATTCTTAAATGATGTATACGCTAGGAAGATTCTAATTGCCTCAAGTCTTGCTACAGGTGCAAAAGACTCATCAAATTCGATACCTTCCTCCTGTCTGTATCCTTGAGCAACTAATCGGGCTTTATTTTTAATAACCAAGCCATATTCACTAAGCTTATTTCTAAAGACCCATCTTGTTCCAATGACTAACTGATCAGTCGGTCTAGGAGTTATATGCCACACTTTATTTCTCACAAATTTGTTTAACTCCTCCTGTATAACATTGATCCAATCTGGATCAACCACTGCTTCACCAATTTTCTTGGTTCAATCTGAAAAATAAAGGCAGAATTGGCCATTTCATCCATCAATTGACGTCTTGTCCTTCGAGGAGAGAAAGGATTTTCGATGATCAATTCTGGTGGATGATTCTTGTTCCATCTGAAGTTGGATCCAAAGGGATTGGTCATCTGAACAGGTGACACTGCGACGTTCAAACTCTCAACAATTTGTTGAACATGAGTTTATACGTCTGGTTGAATTTCAACCGGATCAGCCACAGGGTCAAACAACGAAATCCGTTTATCCAGAGCTTCTTCCTCACTTACAGAATCAAGACTCGTCACTTCTAATATGTTAGCAAGGTCGATGGGATCAATAGAGTTACTCTCAACAGGTTCATCAAATATAACATGAAGGGATTCCTCAATAGTTTGAGTTTTGTTATTTAATACCCTGTAAGCCTTGCTTATTGAGGAATATCCCAGCATGAACCCAGCATTTCCTTTAGCATCAAAAACAGTCAGATAAACCTTTCAATTGTTATGAATAAAACATTTACACTTGAATACTTTGAAGTATGAAACTGTGGGAATTCTCCCGTAATACAGTTCATAGGGAGTTTTATAAAAACGTTTGTTAATTATTGACTGATTTTGTGTGTAGCAAGCTGTGTTTATGACTTCTGCCCAGAACCTCTGGGGTACGTCTGATTCAGCTAGCATAGATCTCGCTGCTTCCTTGAGAGTCCTCACTCTTCTCTCAACAATGTCATTCTATTGTGGAGTTCTTGCACTAGACAACTCATGCCTAATCCTAGAATCATCGAGATAAGAGGAAAGGTATCTGTTAATGAACTCAATTCCCTAATCACTTCTAATGCATACAATATTCAAAGATTTCTAATTCTGAATTTTTTTAAATATTTTAATCAAGTTTTCAGCAGTTTTATCCTTTGATGGTAAAAATGCTATCCATGTAAATCGTGAAAAGTCACCAATAACAATTAGGGCAAATCTCATTCCCCCTAAGCTCTTTACAGGAATTTGACCAAACAGATTCATGTGTAACAATTCTAAGAAGCGGCTGGATTGAGATTTCCCTTTACTTTTGAACGATGATCTGCCATGTTTGCCTAACTAGCAAGCAGAACATACCTTGTCCTTAGAAAACTGTAATTTAGGTAATCCAATAACTAAATTGTTTGTACAAATAATGTTCATGGTTTTAAAATTCAAATGGTTTAACCTTTTATGCCATAACCATTTCTGATCATTCTTGGCAATCATGCACATAGGATCAGATGATTCTTTTTGCTAATTCATTTTATATGAGTTTCCTACTCTACTACCGATTAATAATGTATTACCATGTTGATCATTAACTAGGCATGCATGAGTTTGAAAATCAACTAATAGACCATTATCACATAACTGACTAATATTAAGCAAGTTATAACACATATTGTCAACAAGTAGCATGTCATTAATGGTTAGATTACCATGGATAATATTACCCTTACCCATGGTCTTACCCTTTTTGTTATCACCAAAAGTGGTCTTATGTCCAGAATAAACTGCTATATTAGTGAGAAGCCATCTGTTTCATGTAATATGTTAGGATCGGGGGACGCCCTTGGAGGACCGGGGTATGTTTTTCCGGTTTCTAGTAAGGGTGGCCGCTTACAACAACACACAACTTGGTGATAGTCCGGTTAGAGACTAAAACCTTTCTCAGCACTGCACAACCTGTCACAGACTCTTGAACCGGTGTTCAAGGGCGGAAATGTCTGTTTCAGGTTGAAGCAACGTTTGCGACTTTAGATGATGTTTAAGAAGGAGGATGTTTAACGAAAGCGAGTGACCGGTTTTGGAAGTATGGTTGGTTTGCGGTTTACGGTAAGACAGCGGGAAATGAAAGCGAAATGAAAGAACACAGGACAAGGAAATTTGTTTATGGATGTTCGGAGCAAACCCTCCTACGTCACCCCTTCTTCTCAGGTTATGAGAAGGATCTCCACTAACTCTTTAGAGTTACAATTTATACTTCCGGTTGAGCCCAACTTCGCTACTCGCCGGTTACACCAAACTCACACTTTTGATGTAATACAACAACTCGACACAATATCACACAAATCACTTCCGGTTTTAGGCAAACCGACTTTTGAATATAGAACTTTATCTCTCTAGAATTTAATGCTTTATGACTTTTTGAATTTATGATGCTCACAACTACAAGTCCCGAACTGCATTGAATGAAGACGATCCATCTTCCTTTTATAGCTGAAGGTAGCTAACGGCTACTTTCTTCTCTCTCTTCTGGATTGGTTGATCGTCATCACGCCTGTTTGCAGAAGGGTTGCTTGCACGCTTCAACTTCCTCAACACCTGGCATTCATGCAGGTGACTCTGAACAGATGGTGACATAGCCGGTTTTAAGATTGATACACGTGTTGAACATCCGCTTCCGGTCGTCAGCATCGGATCACCAAGGCATCATTGCTTTCCTCCCATGCTTCTGATCGGATCTGATCTTCTTTTATTCTTTCGAGACACGTTTCTTCCGTCATAGTACGTCACTCTTGAGATTTGAATCTTCTGACTCTTGATCTGTACTTTCCGGTTTCTGTGTCTTTGTGCATTATGATCCGGTTGGAGTGTAATCTTTTTTTCTTCGTTAACCGGTTGCTTGAGATAGAGATGCCGGTTCCTGTGATCATTTATCTTGATCACTTGAAGCCGGTTTCTTTGAAGTGGTAGCGACCAGTTCTTGACACCTGATTTCCGGTTCCGGTTTGTTTAGTACCTGCACATGAAGTTTAACTTCTGTTTAGTTTGTCTGGCCGGTTCCAAAAATTAATCTACTTAATTTTTCTATCAATTTCTCCCTTTTTGATTATTTAGAATAAATATTCAAAAATTGTAGTGTATGGCCGGTTTTAAGAAAATTAATTCAATTGTTTTGAGAGAAACATGTTTGAAAAACATGAGTTTGATTTTTGATAAGTGTATGTTTTGAATAGAAATAGGTGAGATTGTATGTTTGAAAAACATAGAAAGTATGTTTGAAAGATATAAAAGTTAGCAAAAGTAACCAAGTTCTGAAACACATCAAAAACATAATTGTTCAAAATAATTATGGAAATAGAGTTTAAGGCTTGGACGGTCCCCCCTTGTCTTGCTCCTTTTCCAGCTCTTTGTCCAGACGTCTTCTTGCTTCTTCTATTCGTGCTCTGTGCTCTCTGGCACGTCTGTCAGCATCGATCACCACACCGGCCCACACACTTGAATGACCGGGGACCTTTTTCCTAAGGTTGAAGTTGGCACAAATTGGTTTTGGCGGTGGACGAGGTGGAACAGTCAGAGGTCTGCAGCTTGGAGTTGCGGTGGATTCTCCGGTTGTCCTTCTTTTCCGTCTGTTGAGTTCCTCCAGATCTTCTTCTTCTTCCTCATCCAGTGGTTCCGCATTCAACGCAACTGGTTCGGCTGTCTTCAATTCTGCCCGCTTCATCACGTTTTTAATGGCGCTCCGTTTCTTCTTGTTCTTGTTCCTTGTACTCATGGAATGAGACGATTGACCCTGTGCCGGTTCCTGAGCGTTAGCCTGCTCCTCTTCATTGCATTGTTGGGCAAGCTCATGATCCTTATCTTCAAGTTCCTTCTGTAGCCGTTCTCTTTCAATCTCTTCTTCTTGCAGCTTCCGTGCGGTTTCAGCATCTTTTTCGATTTGAGTTTGGGTGGAGCTGACTTGATCCTTGGACATTTCCCCGATCTGGATTGCCATTGCTTGCAGCATGTCCAAAAGTGGAGCGGTTGCGGCGTTGACGGATTCGGTAATCATGGCTTTAACCGTTGTTTGCATTGTCGTATCCATCATGGTTTGTAGAGAGCTTACCATTTTGTCTTCAGCTGCTGAGATTCTTTCTTCGGTTATAGCTTTAAAGTTCCCAAGGTATGAGTCAGCTGTTTCTACCACTGCTTGCTTGATTTGATCGATGTCCAGAGCTTTAGCCGGTTGAGAGGCTTCTTGTTCCCGGTTTTCAGAAGTGCCGGACGTTTCACCAGTTATAAAGAAAGGCTTACTCTGAAATAACTCAGGATTGTTGAATTGTCGTTGGCAAGTATCTCACCATTTCTTGTCAAGGCGTTCGAAGCTTCGCACAAGCCGTTCTCGTACTTCAATAAATCGTTCTGCCATCTTCATTTCAATCGGTTCTAGATCCTTTCCTTGGATTTCTTGAAAGGCATTCTCAACTGCTTGTAACCGCACATTTTCAAGAATTACCGGAGCTTTGGAAAACGCCGGTTGGATCAATTGGGTGTTAGCTAACTCGAGTGCCCTTTCTTCTAGCTGGACGAGGGCTTCCCACTGTCTGTTTCCACTGAAACCTGGAAGCATGTCGGATAGTTTGGTCTCGCTTCGGAGCTTCACCCACCGGATATATGGAGCCAGCGCTTCACTTGCACCTTTATTCATATCTTGAATAAATTCATCAAACAGCTCATTTTCTTGCTCTAAGGTATATGGATATTCTTCTTCGGTTGTGGCTTTAGTCTGAGGGTCGATCTGCAATGTGCCCGTTCCGGTTTCAGTTGGTTCTTCAATCAGAATGCCCTTGCCTTTATCTGCCTGAGTAGGACCTTCTGGAGTTGTCTTGCCTCCTGCGGAACCGGAAGGTTCCCGTTCTTCAATGTTTTCCTCCTGAGCCGGAGGTGCATTTTCTGTTGACTTGGTCGTCTCATCGACCGGTTGAACTTCCGTTTGATCAGGTATTTCAACTTGATTGACTGGCTTCCGACGACTTGAGACATCGTCTTCCTCGGTTTCTCTTGTGATCTCTTGGACCACATTCTGAATTGCTTCTGAAGTATTCAAGCCCACGCCGGCTAATACTTCATCGGCTTGCTTGCTTGGTGACTTGGAGGTTGCAGAGTGAATGTTTCCCTCTGCCTCCTCCTTAGAGTTTGACTTGTTCTCCTCACTCCCCGAAGATTCGGTTTGCTTTGGAGAATCGGATGGGATGGGAGTTGGGACGACGGTGTTGATGGGGATGGGCTGATATACATCTGCGGTTCTTTCTGGTGGATTGTCCGAGGAGAGCGTTTTCTCGGAGTCCGCCGGTTTCTTTGCACTTTTCTTCGCGGATACTTTCTTCCTCCTCTTCGGTTCTGGTGGAGCTTCTGCCTCAACCGCTTTTCTTGACGGTTTCCTTTGTCTTGTTTCTTCTTCTTCAACTGGAACCGATGAACTGGCTCCCTTAGATGACTTTGTCTTTGAGGTTTTTGGCTTTATCGTCTTCTCCGGTTTTTCTGCCACTGACTCAGAGTCAAGAATGTTGGAGATTGGAAGCGGTACGCCTTCACCTAGTTCCACATTAAGGAACTCAAGAATCTTAACGATTTGCATAGCATACGCCTGCACCCGGCCGTCTTTCTTGATTATCATTTGACAGAACTCTTCATATAGAACGTATCCCCAGTCCACCTTATCGTTGCGAACGATTGCTATCAACATTCTCAGCTTAAGCTTTGTGAGGTTATCGAAGTTACCTCCCCTTCCTTGGAGCGATTTGGAGATGACGGTCACCAACCATCTGTATTCCGGCTTTAGCTTTATCTTCCGGCTGGAGTGAAGCACTAGATCCTGACCTGAAAGGGATACAACCAACCGGGCAGCATTTGATTCTGCGTCGGTTAGGTCGAATTTTAGGTCCGAACCTGTGTTAGGCAGACCGAGAGCTTCGGCAAAGATTTCTTCAGTTATAAGAACCGCCTTCCCGCTGACGGTAGCTGATACTTTTCTTTTCAACAGTGTCGCCGTCGCTAAGAACTCCGTCACCGCCGCCGGGTAGATGGTGAACGGACCAGAGAGAAACTTCTCCAACCCAGATTCTCGAAGAAGTTGAAGAACGGCCTTGTTCTTGTCATCAGCGTGCTCATCGATGTCTGCAAAGTCTACCTGCAACATCCATTGAAACGGGGCTTTGCCTAGATCCATTGTAGTTTTGAGAGAAGAAGATGAAGATGATGATGATCGGAGAGAAGAGATTTTTGAGTTCTGGAAATTTTAGAGAGAGAAAGCACGTGTGTTGAATGGGTTGATTCGAGTTTATATAGCTGGCGGTTCCAAGCAGTTTTGAAGATGAACCGTCACTTTGGTGTTTTTGGCGCCAACTTTCCCTCCAAAAGTTACTGCCGTAACTTTCGGCGGTAAAAGCGGAAATTCGATGGGCGGTAACTTTTGAGAGGTAAAAACCATGGGCGGTTATGACTTTTCAGATTTTCATTTTTGCCTGAAGTTCCGGTTTCTATTGATAGCTTGTTAACCGGAGATTGTTAAGTTAACTTTGAGTTTGAGTATGAGTTTGAGAAACCGGAATGAAATAATGAAGATGAAAAGCCGAAAAACTAAAATATTTCATTAATGCAGGAGAAGAAAGACATAGGATCGGTTCTGGTCGTACAACAAAATGACCAGAAACCGGAAAAGAGATTAAAATAAAAGGTTTATTCAGTGAACCATCCTCCTTCCAACCTCCTTTCATACCACTTGTCGATCGTGTTCTGAGGAGACCGTTCCTTAATCCTACACATACACTTATAGATCATGTCTATAGTGATGGTATTGAAAGATCCAACCGGAACACCTTTTCCAAGGTTGCGACGTTTGGACATGAGGAACCGGGTGATCTGAGGGGCGTAGCTGATCTTTCCCCTCTTACCGGTCATAAGCTGTTTCAGCTTATTGAATAGATAGGATGACCAGTTGATGTCGGTTTCTCGGATGATGGCTATCATAATATCGAATGCCTCCCGGCTGTAGTTCTGGTTGGGCATTCGGCCTATGATAGACCGTTGGACCAAGTCTTGAAAGACTTGATAATGGGGAGCGAGGTCTTCTTTCTTCCCAAAGTCCTTAACAGGAGCGTAGGAGGAGGAGAAGATCTTGAAGAAAATTTCCTTAGCCGGTAGATGCGGCGTCGGAAAGTCAGAGAAACCTTCCGTTGGAAGGTGAAAGAAGGTGGCGAATTCCTCCTCAGAAAACTGGAGGAATTGGCCATCGATGATGGTGCGAATGCTGCCATCATCTAGAACGTGGCCGTTGTTGAAAAATTCGCACACCTCATCCACGAGGATAAGGTCCGAACCCTTTAGGAAGCCTTGCAGGCCAGAAGCTATGATGTGTTCAAAGATGCATTCATAGTAGGAACTATGCTTGATGTCCTCAAAGTCGATGATCAGGGTGTTTCTAATTTCAGCAGACATGATGATGGAGAATGAAGAAGACTTAGGAGAGTTCTTAAGCTTTTGAATTCTTAGAGAGAGGAATGCTTGAAGGCGTGATTTGAAAGATGGAGGTTGAACCCCTTTTTATAGCTTGGAATGAATGACAGCATTTATTGCAAGGATTTGAAAATCTAGCCGTTTATGCTTAGGCATTAATGATTTTGTGATTTTCCAAGAGAATATGAGCAAGTCTTGTCAAATCAAGTCAGGCATGCTTTGAAGTTTATATTTCCAAGAGAGTAATGATTTATTTTGATACGGCGCATTAAATATTGTAGATTTTGACTTGGAAGAGAAAGAAATCTATTTCATTAATTGAAGTACAAAAACCGGTAGTACATCAAAAGTACCGGTTTTGTAAGTAAAAGGAAAGAAAAGATGGAAGGACAGGTTTAGACATTTGACGATTCAGCTGCTTGAGCATTTGAAGCCTCAGCCGCTTGAATTTTTCTAGCCTTGATCGCTTCCCACCGGTCGATCATCTCCTGTACTCGTTCTTTGGTGAGCACGTGCCTTGGATGCAGAGTGACGAAAGCTCCGGTGTGAATCTCCAGACTTGCGCAGAAACTGCTCAGCTGAGGAGCGTATCCGGTTTTGTTGGAGAGGATCATCTTCTTCAGATTGCTGAAAATGATCCAGGACCAGTTGACCGGTGTCCCAACCGTTACAGCTATCATCGTCTCGAAGACCCTCTGAGTGTAATAGTAACTTTTCTCTCTGCATAAAACAGATTTTCCCAGAATCTCGTAGAGAATCTGGTACTTGTGAGAAAGTTGACTCTTAGCACCCCAGGGTTTAACCGGGATGTCAGATCCAGAGAAACGGCGACACATTTCTTCCATTGTCACCGGAGAGTAGGTTAGATCGGTTACCCCTTCATTGGGTAAACCGCAGTAGACAACGAAATCCGTCTCGCTGAAGAGGAATTTTTGGCCGTAAACCTGTGCAACGAGTATATCTCGGTGCACCTCTTTCACGGTTTCGAACAGTTCTTCGACTACAAGGTAGTCGATGATGAACCTGTTCTCAAGGAAACTCCTTAGCCCACTCCTTTCGATGGCTAAGAACATTTCCCTGACTTCATGATCCTCATACTGGTAGATTGATTCAAAATCTGCCAGTAAGATCTTCTTGGCTAAAGGGTTGGAGTTCATGTTTGTTTGTGAGAGAGAAAGATGATTTTATCTCAAGAGTTATGCTTGTGAATAGTGAGCTTGTGATGTTTTGACAAAGATTAAGCATGGTTTATATAGCCCGTGGATTCGGCTTGGTATTAAATGAAGTTAAGCATGCCTGATGATGTCATCGCCTATTAAATAGACTTAACTTGTTGAAGTAACTAATGGTTATTTCCAAGGTAAATCTAATAATTACTAAGATAGCAATGATGAATAATATCTATTGACAAGATGTAAGTCTCCCTCTCTTGATGATGGACACATGTCGTCATCTCGATTGAGGTAGACTTGTTTTTAATTAATCACAGGCTTCATTTTTCAAAACATGTACGAAAACTCGGTCAGTCATTTCATGTTAACCGGAAAAGTTCATTTCATCAGATCAAAGTGCATATGTACTGAGCGGTTTTCCATGACCGGTTTTAGTAGGATATTTCCGTTTTATGAAGAAAAGTTGATTAATATCAACAGTTGTTCAACTTTGGATTTGTTTTATCCACTTCAACCTGGTTATTTCAACCATTTAGTAAACATACATTTGATTTGAAATAATGAGATAATCGGGTATAACTGGAGACTTCCTCCCGGTTAGCATGTTTGATTTTATTAATGGCCTATTTGAATATGGTTTGAGAAGCTTTAGCTTCTCCCTGAACACATATCCCGGTTTTGTATACAAGCATGCATCATGATTATATCAATTGATTTAGATTAGTAAGACCCAAAATATTTCGAAAATGTGAGAACTTAGCTTCCTGTAGCGGTTTTGTGAAGATGTCCGCTACTTGTTGCTCGGTCGACACATATTCCAGCCGGATGTGTTTCTCCTGAACATGCTCCCGGATGAAATGATGTCGAATGTCGATATGCTTCGTTCTTGAGTGCAACACCGGATTATATGTGATTGCTATGGCGCTGGTGTTGTCACAGAAGATTGGAGACTCCTTTGCTTCTATTCCGAAGTCCCTGAGTTGCTGTTGAATCCAGAGGAGTTGTGCGCAGCAACTTCCAGCCGCTAAGTACTCCGCCTCTGCGGTTGATGTTGCAACTGACGTTTGTTTCTTGCTGCTCCAGGTAACTAGCCGGTCACCCAGAAACTGACAGGTTCCGCTTGTACTCTTTCTGTCGATTTTGCATCCCGCGTAATCGGCATCTGAGTAGCTTATTAGATTGAAGCTCGAGTCTTTTGGATACCAGAGTCCCACTTCTTGAGTTCCCTTCAGATATTTCAAGATTCTCTTAGCCGCAGTATAATGAGATTGCTTTGGATTTGCTTGGAACCTTCCGCACACTCCAACCGCAAACAGGATATCAGGTCGGCTTGCCGTGAGATATAACAGCGATCCGATCATTCCTCGATATGCTGTGATGTCAACGACTTGACCATCTTCATCTTTGTCCAGCTTCACGGAGGGACTCATTTGCGTAGCCGCTTCGGCACAAGTATCCATCCCAAATCTCTTCAGCAGTTCGGCTGTATACTTCGGTTGACTTATAAATATTCCGGCTTCCATCTGCTTAACCTGAAGTCCTAGAAAGAAGCTCATTTCCCCCATCATACTCATTTGAAATCTATCAGTCATCATTTTCGAAAATTTGTCACATAGCTTTGGATCGGTTGACCCGAATATGATGTCATCAACATAAATTTGAACAAGTAAAATTTGCTCCTTTCTTTCAAATTTAAAGAGGGTTTTATCTACTGAACCGATTGTAAATTTGTGATCAAATAGAAATTGAGTCAAAGTATCGTACCAAGCTTTTGGAGCTTGTTTCAAACCGTAAAGGGCCTTATTCAGCCGGTAAACGTGATTTTCATGTTCTGGATTTTTAAAACCTGGAGGTTGATTAACATACACCTCTTCATTTACTTTACCATTTAGAAAAGCGCTTTTTACATCCATTTGATAAACTTTAAACTTTTTGAAAGCTGCATATGCTAAAAATATTCTAATGGCTTCAAGCCTAGCTACAGGGGCAAATGATTCTTCAAAATCAATGCCTTCTTCCTGCTTATAGCCTTGAGCCACTAACCGGGCTTTGTTCCTCGTAACTAAACCGTCTTCATTGAGTTTATTTCTGAATACCCATCGCGTGCCTATAACCGGTTTATTTTTCGGTCTAGGAACTAGGTACCAGACTTTATTTCTCTCAAACTCGTTTAATTCCTCTTGCATTGCCAAGATCCAATCTGGATCTGACAGTGCTTCATCCACCTTTTTCGGCTCAATTTGTGATATGAAAGCAGAGTTTCCATAGTGATCCAAATTTTGTTGCCTGGTTCGGACGGGTGAGGATATGTTACCTATTACTAGTTCAAGAGGATGATTTTTGTTCCTTCTGAGATTAATCTGAGACGTGTCTACCAAGCTTTCGGCTGGCTGATCAAGGTTAGACTGATCGGTAGGTTGAACTGAGTCAGACCGACCGATTTCTTCAGTAGAAACTGAAGCGTCAACTTTCTGCGGTAAAGCAGCTTGATCAGGTTGAATTTCAACATCAACTGCTTGGTCCTTGACGAAGCGTCTAAAAACCGGAACCTCGTCTTCATCATCAGAATAAATATTGAAATTTTCCATTCTGTTGTGAAGGTCGAAGGGTAATGCAGTGTTCCGCTCAACCGATTCATCGAAAACAACGTGTGCGGTTTCTTCAACTGTTAAAGTCCTAGTATTGTATACTCGGTATGCTTTACTCACAGCTGAATATCCCAACATTATTCCCTCATCGGATTTAGCATCAAAAGCGGTCAAGTACTTCTTGCCGTTATTATGAACAAAGCATTTACTACCGAAAATTCGAAAATACCGTACATTTGGAAAAGGAGTTTTCGAAAACCGTTTAGTCACTAGAGATCGATTTTGTGTATAACAAGCGGTGTTGATAGCTTCAGCCCAAAACTTTTGAGCGATACCCGAATCGGCTATCATTGACCTTGCGGCTTCCTTGAGAGTTCGGTTTCTTCTCTCAGCCAGGCCGTTTTGTTGAGGAGTTCTGGCACTAGACAACTCGTGCCTAATACCGGAATCATCAAGAAAAGTAGTTAAATTGTTGTTAATAAACTCAGTTCCTCTATCACTTCTAATTTTGTTTACTCGAATAGATTTTTCGTTCTGTATTCTCAAAATCAGTTTAATCAAGTTTGAGGTTGCTTGATTTTTAGAAGCTAGGAAAGTAACCCAAGTAAATTTCGAGTAATCATCAATAACTACCATAGTATAATGCATGCCTCCTAAACTAGTTACTCTAACCGGACCGAACAGGTCCATGTGCAACAGTTCTAAACATCTTTCAAATTGATAATTTCCTTTACTTTTAAAAGATGATTTCACTTGTTTTCCCATTTGACATGCAACACATACTTTATCTTTTGAAAATTTAACATTTGGAAAACCATGAACCAGTTCCTTGGAACAAATAAAGTTAATCGTTTTGAAGTTCAAGTGGTTTAACCGTTTATGCCAAAGCCAATTTGGATCATTTCCGGCTATCATACACACAGGTTTTTCGAAATCAGTTTTCCAGTTTACTTTGTAAATGTTTCCTATCCGGTTTCCGGTTAACAAGGTTTCATCGTTTTGATTTTTGACTAAACATGAGTTTTTATGAAATTCAACTTTATAGCCCACATCACACATCTGACTTATGCTCAATAAATTAAAGCTTAGTTTTTCTACTAATAACACATTATTTATGGATAGTTCACCATGGACAATCTTACCCTTGCCCACGGTTTTACCTTTTGAGTTATCCCCGAATGTGATGAATGCTCCGGTTTCATACTTGATGTCGGTCAGTAGCTCCTTGTTTCCGGTCATGTGCCTTGAGCATCCGCTGTCCAAGTACCATTCAGAATTCTTCAACCGATTGCTCCTCCTAACCTCTTCGTCGTTTGCCATGAAGCAGGTTACTTTCTCTTCACCTTCTTCATTGTCGGAATATGCCCACTCGCTTCCACCGTCTGATGCAATGAGAGCCTTTTGGATCTCCTTTCCTTCATCAGTACGTTGATCATCATTTCTTCGGTAATCGTTTCGTTGGTTATTGTTGTTTCCCCGATAATTGTTTCCTTGATAGTTATTACCCTGATACCGGTTGCTTTGATAATTATTCCCTTGATAATTTCCTTCCGGTTTTCTATCATCTCTCCTTGGTTTTCTACACTCTGACCTGAAATGTCCAAAACCATCACAGTTATAGCATCTTTTGTTTGATTTATCTACATAATTATAATTAAAATCATTATTAGATGGTGGCTGGCTCTTCTTCATGAATTTCCCGAATTTCTGGGCTAGCATCGCCATCACATCGTCGGTTATTTGATCAGTATTTTTGACTGGAGCCGGTGCGGTTGATACTGGAGCCGCCGGTTCCACCGATGTGACTAAAGCTCTTGTTGCGGTTGATGTAGATGTTTCATCTTCAATCCGAGAGTTGATCTCGAATTCGTAGGCTTTCAAGTCCTCAAACACATCATGCAACTTCATCTGCCCAAGGGTGCTGGACTCCCTCATCACCATGGTCTTGATATCCCACGTGCTTGGCAGTGATCTTAGAGCTTTAATGATCACTTCTCGGTTGTCATACTTCTTTCCGAGTGTCTGAAGCTCGCTTACTACGCTGGTGAACCGGTTGCTAAATTCTTTCATATTTTCTCCCGGTTTCATTCTTATGTTTTCGTACTTCTGCGTAGCCACCAAGATTTTATTCTCCTTGGTTCTTTCGTTTCCCTCGTGGATCTGGATAATCGTTTCCCAGGCTTCCTTTGCGTTTTCGCACTCTGATATTTTGTTCAAAGTGTTGTTATCTATGGCTTTATAGATGTGCCTCATGCAATGGTTGTCCAGGTTGCTTCTTCTCCGATCTTCACTTGTCCACTGGCTTTCCTCCTTTTAATCTTGATCGGTCCTTCTTTCAGGACTCGACTCATCTCATCATCTAATGTTATCAGATGTAGATACATCTGCTTCTTCCAACTGCTAAATGCTTCGCTGTTTAGCATTGGCGGCTTGTCGCTGTGAGTCATGCTTCCCACCATTTTGGTTGCTTGAGTGCTAAGAACCTCGCTCTGATACCACTTGTTAGGATCGGGGACGCCCTTGGAGGACCGGGGTATGTTTTTCCGGTTTCTAGTAAGGGTGGCCGCTTACAACAACACACAACTTGGTGATAGTCCGGTTAGAGACTAAAACCTTTCTCAGCACTGCACAACCTGTCACAGACTCTTGAACCGGTGTTCAAGGGCGGAAATGTCTGTTTCAGGTTGAAGCAACGTTTGCGACTTTAGATGATGTTTAAGAAGGAGGATGTTTAACGAAAGCGAGTGACCGGTTTTGGAAGTATGGTTGGTTTGCGGTTTACGGTAAGACAGCGGGAAATGAAAGCGAAATGAAAGAACACAGGACAAGGAAATTTGTTTATGGATGTTCGGAGCAAACCCTCCTACGTCACCCCTTCTTCTCAGGTTATGAGAAGGATCTCCACTAACTCTTTAGAGTTACAATTTACACTTCCGGTCGAGCCCAACTTCGCTACTCGCCGGTTACACCAAACTCACACTTTTGATGTAATACAACAACTCGACACAATATCACACAAATCACTTCCGGTTTTAGGAAAACCGACTTTTGAATATAGAACTTTATCTCTCTAGAATTTAATGCTTTATGACTTTTTGAATTTATGATGCTCACAACTACAAGTCCCGAACTGCATTGAATGAAGACGATCCATCTTCCTTTTATAGCTGAAGGTAGCTAACAGCTACTTTCTTCTCTCTCTTCTGGATTGGTTGATCGTCATCACGCCTGTTTGCAGAAGGGTTGCTTGCACGCTTCAACTTCCTCAACACCTGGCATTCATGCAGGTGACTCTGAACAGATGGTGACATAGCCGGTTTTCAGATTGATACACGTGTTGAACATCCGCTTCCGGTCGTCAGCATCGGATCACCAAGGCATCATTGCTTTCCTCCCATGCTTCTGATCGGATCTGATCTTCTTTTATTCTTTCGAGACACGTTTCTTCCGTCATAGTACGTCACTCTTGAGATTTGAATCTTCTGACTCTTGATCTGTACTTTCCGGTTTCTGTGTCTTTGTGCATTATGATCCGGTTGGAGTGTAATCTTTTGTTCTTCGTTAACCGGTTGCTTGAGATAGAGATGCCGGTTCCTGTGATCATTTATCTTTATCACTTGAAGCCGGTTTCTTTGAAGTGGTAGCGACCAGTTCTTGACACCTGATTTCCGGTTCCGGTTTGTTTAGTACCTGCACATGAAGTTTAACTTCTGTTTAGTTTGTCTGGCCGGTTCCAAAAATTAATCTACTTAATTTTTCTATCATAATATACCCGGAACAACCGCTATCAAGATACCATACAGATTCCTCGAGACCATCATTCACTTGTACCTACACAAAATAATATTTATAATCTTTTGGTACCCACATTCAATTGGGTTCTCGGTCAATCAGTCCCTTAGGAATCTATATTTTATTTATTCTGATGGATTTCCTATTTTGTGTTGTGATTAATGCGTATGATTTTGACATAGCAGATGCCTTCCTGCTAGTCACTGATCCCTTAGTCTTTGAAGATGATTTTCTTTAAGAAATTCTTGACTTCTTGCCAAGTTTTATATTGTCAGACTTGCTAGCTGCTTCTAACTTATTTTTCAGTCAGCTAACAGTCGGCGTAACAAAAACTATTTCATTCTTCAAAGCTAGTTCTTCATTAATTGGATCAGATTCACTTTCAGTTAAACTCCCTTTGACAAAGCTTATTGGTTTAAGCTTGTCAGTTGTCAAGTTTGACATTTTGCAGTATTGGTTTGGGTCATTGCCATCAAATCCTAAACTAGATCTAGATCAAGAAGGTTTCAATAGACTGATCTGATATTTAACAGCTTCTCTAGAACTCGTCCAAGCATTAACAACATAGTTTAGCCTTTTGTTTTTAGAAGAGAGTGTTTGGATTTGTTTCTTGAGCATCTCATTTTCATATGAAATCTCCACTACTTTATTTTCAAAAACATTTGATTCAAAAGTTTTGTGTGAAGAAGAAATATTGTCCTCATATTATACTTTCATTTCATAAAAGGAATCTGATAACTTCTTCTACTCAATGGTCATTTCATTGAGTGTAGTAGTTAACTCTTCGTTGGTAATTTCTGGTGTGAAAACATCATTTACCTTGGATTGATCGTCTGCCATTAAGAAAGTTACAGTTTCAGTATCCTTTTCAGCAGGAGACTCCTTTGAATCGTTGTAGGCCCATTTGGATTTATTTTCAACACACATGAAAACTTTTTGGTCCTTCTAATTCTTCTTGGCTTGAATATTTCGACCATAGATCTGAGTCAGCTTCTCCCATATTTATTTAGTAGAGGAATAAGACTTGATCTCATAGAATATGTTTATGTTAATCGATTAATATAGAATATTTTTGGCCACATTGTCCAAGTTGTTGGTCATCTTATCTTCAGTAGTCCACTCACATCTTGGCTTCGAAATTTTTATGGGGCCATCAGTAATGATGCTCCACATATCACAATCAAGAGCAACCAAGTGAGCTTGCATTCTAATCATCCAATAGTCGCAATTGTCTTTTGACAGAATAGGGATCTCGTTGATGATAGACATGATTCAGGTTCTTGATGCTTGAGAATAGAAACAGAGCTCTGATACCAATTGATAGTGTTAGGATCTAGGTCGCGGCTGGCGGACTGGGGTCTGACCGGTTAGCGCGTTTCACTCAAAGGTGGTGATTAATTCGGTTAGAGATTAACACCGGGGTTTCAATACTACACAAACTGTCACAAACCCTTGAACCGAGTTCATGTGCGGAAGTGGTTCGTTTCAGGTTAAAGCAGCACACACACAAGATAGGCAGAACCGGATTTGGATGAAGTCGGTTTGGAGTAATGGTAGGTCGGTTTTGGGATTCGGTAATTCGGTTTAGGCAAAATCGGTTAGAGCACAAGTCTGGCAGAAAGTAAATAACAAGACAGAATTTTATGGATGTTCGGAGATAAACTCCTACGTCACCTCTTCCTCTCGAAACCGCGAGAAGGATATTCACTAAGGAATACACAAACACAATCCGATCGAGACATATTTTCTGCTCAATAACACTCGTACAATTTTAACCGAAATTGTAATCTTACTTCAAATACACACTTGAGCTCTTAATCTTAGAGAGATAAAACACAGTTTTTGACTTAGGTTGTTGAGAACTTCTCTAAATTGTAATCGCATTTACTCCTCTTCAACTCCTTCTTTTATAGGTGAAATGTGTCAACGGTCACATTTCATTTCTTTGAATCTGATTGGTTGAGCAGAGGTTCATTGATTCAGACCTGGCCGTCTAGTCTTCAGACCTAACGGTCTAGGCTTCAGTGTGTAGGTCAAACCGACTAGGTTTGTATTTTACTCAATATGGCAATTGTCGGTTGGACAGTTGTCTGTACCTGAAGGATTGCGCCTCTGATTTATCCTGGAGTGGAAAGATCTTGTCGGATGATCTTCTACAGCCTGCATACTATCTTCAGACTTGTATGAATATGGCAATACTAAAGTCTGTCCATTCGGTATCATCCTCAATAGATACTCGAAGTATCTATTTGTACTGGTCGGTTGTTTATGTTAACCGGATGATTTCCGGTTTTTCCATAACTCTAGATTGACCGAATGTTCAATGATTTTGGCCTTCTGATTTGACCGATCTTGTCTTCTTGTTCGGTCAGGTTTTTGGTCGGTTGAGTTGCTTGACCGGTTGAGTTTCTTAACCGGTTGAGTGACTTGACCGATTGGATTCTTTAACTGTTCCTGCATAGGAAATTTGTTTTTGTTAAGTTCTATTTAATCGGTCTAATTTTATCTAACAATTTCTCCATTTTTGATTATTTTATTTAAAATATTCAAAATCATGTTCGAATGCAAATGTAGGCCGGTTGTTTTTAAGAGTTTATTTGGCCGGATTTTTGGAAACCGACTTAGGAGAATATTTCGAAAAAACAAATTGGAAAATTTTGAGAAAAAATTTGAAAAATTTATAGTTTATTTAACAATTTCTCCCTTTTTAATTATTTTATTTAAAATATTCAAAACTATGTAAGAGTGCAAATGTAGGCCGGTTTCCAAAAATACTTGATATATATAAGAAATATACTAAGGTAAAAAGACTTAAAATATATAAAGCTAAGTTAAAGTAAACATATGAAATATAAGGAAAGAGAGCCCCTATTTCTTCGATCTGGGCGGCAAGAATTTTTCCAGTTGTTCATTAGTTGCCTTTCCCCTGATCGCTGGAAATGGTTTGGATGAGGATTCTTGACCGCCTGAAGTGCCGGTGAAAGGAGAAACCAGTGAGGCAAATGATCTGATTGGATCTACCGCAAGACCTCGCGGTCTTTTGTTTAGCGAAGCTTCTTCTTCCTCGAGGACTTCAATTGCCTGCGAGACCGGGTCGCTTGGAGGGTCGATAACCGTATCAGTAATTCTGTCCAATAGTGTCGTGATTGCCGCCCTCTTTGAGGAAGCCTTCCTTTTTCGTGTAACTGTAGCGGAAGGGAAAGCAATCGCCTTGGACTTCTTGTGAGCCTCGGCGAGCTCATTGTATGTTTCCTGTTGGACGAGTAGCCGAATAGCATCTTTATTTTGTTGAATTTCTATGGCCGGTGCACTGTTCTCTATCATTTGCATATGTCCGGCCAGGTTTGCATCTGCCAGAACCGTTTCCTTCTGAATTCGAGCCTGCTCGTCTAGAGCATCTTGAATCTTTTTAGCCTCACACTCATTTGCCTCCTCGAGTGCTTTATCGGCTGCCAGTTTTGCCGCTATCAATTCCGCCACCTGTTCGGTGACCGCCTTTAGTTCAGCCTCGGTTTTGGCATGCTTTTCTTCAAGCGTTACCACCCTTTGAAGTGTAGAGCCGACTTGGACACCGAATTCAGCCAGATCCTCATCAATCTTCTTCAACCTTTGATCGGTTGGGAGTTGGGATTGTTCCGTTACACCGACCTTTTTGCTGATAAGAGCGAGGTCGGTCACCAGCTTCGTAGTCGCCTCCTCCAATGCCTTAGTTCTGTCAAGATGACCGTTGTACAACTGATCGGTCGTGCCGTAATTGTCTTCAACGGACGTGATCCGGTCGACTGCGGTTTTTAGCTCTTTGTTTGTTGACTCAACCATCTCGATGGATTTGGCCGCGGTTTCCTTGATCTTCTTTTGCCACGGTCGGATCGCGGTGTTGACAAATTCCTCGATAAGGTTTTTTACCCTATCTTCCGTTATTGCTGGTACAGAATCCCCGGTTTGAATAGAGACTCGTTGGTCAGTGAGCGGTGTACCCGTCCTGAGTTCGGTTGTGTTGATTTCCTGTTCCGGTGGAGGAGAGGAATGCTCATTATTGGTCGGATTCGGACCGCCCTCATCCTCGGGAGGGGATCTGGAGAAGTTCGACGTCTTCTGGTGCTCGGGCTCCGCTTCTAAGTTTGCCATTTCCTCGGTCAGTTCCCTTTCCTTGAGCGCTAGCAAGTCCAACACCAAGAGCTCAAGTTGAGAGTCCTCTGTCCCTGGGACATGCTTTTCTTGGAGACGTCGGATATGTTCGGTGAGCCCCAGTAACCGAGCATGCGGTTCGACCATCCTACTTCGTCCTAGGGCGGTTATGACGCTCCGAGCCTTTGTGAGGTTGACTACCTCCGCCTCCATCTCAACCAGCTTCTCGAATTTCCGGTCAATAGTGAGATCCGGTAGCATGTTTTGTATAATATTTGATGCCGGTGCAGGGCCCATTGATAGTACACATCGGTTGCCGCGTGAGCCTGCTCATGAATCTCGTCCATGATTCTGCTGACGAGGTCCTCGGACGTTTGTCGGGTGTGTTCATCCGCGGATTCTTCATCCTCCTTTAGTCTGTCCGAGCCGGCATCAGTATCATCATGTCGGACTGATTGGTCTTCGACCAGCAGTCCTTTCCCTTTCCCGGTCTGATCTTCTCCGGTGTGTTGTGAGATGGTTCGGTCAGAGCTTGATGCCGAATTTTCAGTGTTGGGGGTGTCGGACCGCGGATTAGCCGATCCGGTTGTTTGCTTCTCCCTCTTGCTTCCGGATTTTTCTTTGACCAGAGCCGCTTTCTTACTAGCTTGTTTCTTCTTCCGGTCGCTTGTAGAACCGGAGGCCTTCTTTTTGCCTTGCATGTCCTCCGATTTAATGAACTGATGGGATTTTATAACTTTGTTGGGGGCGAGGAGAACACCAGGGCCTGTGTTAATGTTGAAGTGACGCATTATTTTACCAAGTCGGATGGTGTATCCCCATGACCGATTAGATGTCGGATTCACCATCTCACACAGGTTTGCGAAAACTACCTTTGCCCAGTTGATGTTGATGCCGTTGACCAAACCGGCAATCATCTCAATTTTTATCCGGGTGAGGCTGTCATAGTTGCCTCCTCGCGCTTGAACCGACTTGGTGAAAATATCGCACAGCGGTCTATATTCCAGTTTAAGAGATGACTTTTTACCGGATACCGCTATAGGGATCTCCGTATCCGAAAGATCACAGCAAGCCGCTTGGAAGGTTTCTTCGTCCGTGACCACCGAGAAGTCGCTCCCCTCGGTTGGCAGATGCAGTATTTCAGCAACCGACTCCTTCGTCAGTTTGAGCGGTTGTCCGCAGATAGTGGCAATGATTGTTCCTTCGATGAGGATGACGGTTTGAAAGAACTCGTTGACCGCATCCTGATATAGAACGAACGGCCCGTTCAGAAAATGCTCGAGACCGAATTCGGCGATCTGGGTTAACACCCGCTTTGCCTCCGCCGATCCGTTCGCTCGAACTTCCTCGAAGTCGACCTGGATGATGTGTTTGAAGAGCACGGATTCGCAACCCATTGTAGGTAGGATAGAACGAAAGATCGAAGGATTGAGAATTTTGAAAGGTTTGAGAGCTAGAGAGAGAAAGCCGATTCGCGTGAGAATGAAAGAAAATGGCTAAGGATCCTATTTATAATCGCGGGTTGGAAGTTCAACCGCCTAGAACCGTCCCATCAGAGATGAGCGGGAATTTTCCCTCCAAAGTGATTTGGGCGGCAAACGGGAGGTGGGAAATTTTAGCGGGCTTTTTATGCGGCTATTTAACCGGCGATGAAGCGGTTCGTTCTTGTAACAGATTATGAAGCGAAACGGTTATGTAACCGATGATCAAGCGGTTTGCGATTATGACCGGTCTTTTAACGAGGTAGTTAGTGTTTTTAGCCGGTTAGTCATTTAGATAATTAATTTAACAGTGCGGTTTTGACCCGGTTTTCAAGCTTAGAAATTCGGATAATCATTTAGTGAAAAAGGAGCATAATAAAGACTGATACATTGATCGGTTTAGAATACATAAGATACAAAATTATAACTTATGTAATAACTATTCTGGAGAGCTTGTCTTCCACCCCTTCCTCATCGAGAAATTTTGATGGGCACGCCAGTGTACCCAGTCCAAAATCTGAACTGTGTTCAAGAATGAGCCGGCTGATGCGGGGGCGTAGCCGAGACCTTTCTTTGTCTCGACCATAGTCCACAGGTTTTGGAAGAGGACCGATGCCCAATTTATGGGGGTGTTGCTGACAATGTAGGTCATCATGTCGAAGACCTTTTTGGAGTAGTGTTGGTTCGGAGATTGGCAAATGATGGAACAGTTGACAATCTCGTGAAGAAGTTGGATGTGGTGGGCGAGTCGGGTTCTTAGCCCGTAGTTCTCCACCGGCACCTCGGTTCCGGAGAACAGTTCCGAATAATCGGTTGCTGCGCTTCCCACCCGGGATGGGAAGTCGGAAAACCCTTCAGTGGGCAGATTAAACATTTGAGCAAATTCGGATTCACTTAGAGAGATAGTGTGCCTTTTCACCGTGGAGACAATGATATCGTCACTTATGTATGCATTGTGGAAGAATTCCAGTACTTCTAGAATGAGCATAGGTCCAGACTCTTCGAGAAAGCTACGAAGGCCGGTGTCGATTAGTGATTCAAACATGAGTTCCTTCGTTTCCAGGTCATCATGTTGAAGGACTGAGTCGAAATCAATGCATAGAAAGTTTCTTAGTGTGCGGCTCGACATGCTTTCAAGTTTTGCTAAGAGAGAGAGTTTAAGAAGTTCTAATTTGTTTGAGGTATGTTGGATTGTGAAGGGAAGGTTCCTTATAAAGTGTTAAAATTGGAGGGAAAATGGGGGCATTTAATGCTGAAATTCAGTTTTGTCTTATTTAAGAAGAGAATATTTATGTTTCCAAAACTCCTTGGGAAGGAGTTACTTTTCACCGGTTGCGGAGCTCGAGGTAGAGAATCTAGTTAGAAAGTAACTAAGTTTGTGTAATTACCCATTTAGTTGGAAGTTGAAAGTTACTTTTCATTAAATGGAGGAAAGTACATGGAACCGAAAGGAACATAGTTAAAACCGAAAAGAACATAGACTAAACCGAAATGATCATGATAGAGTGGGACAATGATACAATCGGTGCGTACAGCAAAATGACCGGTTGTAGGAAGGAGTGACTTAATTTCCGGAGGAATTGAGGTGTCGGTTCTTCCTCTTCCAGGCCTTCTCGAACCGCTCATAAAATGAGTCGGCAACCTCCTTGGTTATGACCTGGGCCTGGTTCAACCCTTCACCCGGACAGAGTGGAACCCCAAGTTCCAAAAGTAGGCAGCTTATCTGGGGGACGAGGCCGGTTTGACGAATGCCGATCATCCAGATTAGGACATTGAACAACACCCTTGACCAGTTGACTGGCGTATTCGTTGTAATGGCAGTCATCATGTTAAAAACTGCAGCACAGTAGGTGTTGGTCACATCCTTTCCTAGGATGCCTCGACCGATAACATCGTTGAGAAGCTGGTATTCAGCTCTCAATGATGACCTAGCACCGTGGTCACCGACTGGACGGTTTGACCGAGCAAAGCTTAAGGAAATTTCGGCCTTTAGTTCAGCCGGAACGTTTAGGTCGGTGAGCCCTTGCTTCGGAAGGTCGAAGCATCTGGCGAAGTCGCTTTCTGTGAAGTCAAACACGGTCCCTCCGACCATGAACTGAATGTGGGTGTCGAAGTGAGGGGTACCCCGGAAAACCCTGGCGTTGTAGAAGAATTCCAGGACTGTTTCTGGAAAGATGACATGTTTGTCATCTAGAAAGTGTTTTAGACCGGTGTCTTCAAGTGACTTAATCATCTTGAAGACTTCATAATGCTCAGTGCCTTGAGCTGAATCGAAATCCACTTGAAGGATGTTTGGAAACTGAGACATTTTGTCTTAGTAAGAGGATAGGTTGGAGCTTGTAATTGTTTTGTCTAAGGTTTACCCAACTTAAATAATTGTATAGGGATGATAGTATTATCCAGTGTATAGCAGGTGATAAGGTGTATTAACTATAGGATATAAAATATTTGCATGAAATAAGCATGTCTACAACCTAGGATGTTAGTCATAGACCTGGACGGTGAAAGATATTATATCTTCACGTCTTTTGAGGTATTGACCGTTTTACTTTGAAAAGGTAATTTTTTAGAACAGATATGTTTAAACACATATAATTATTCCACTTTTGTTCGGAGGCCAAATAGTCCGAAGAAAACTATTTCCAAACCGGTTGGTTTTCAGTCATTCGTTCCGATGCGGTTAATTGGTGCATGCACTAAGTAACCGTTCTGTTTACTGTGACTGATAGACAAAGCAGTTCTTCAATAGATACCTTGGTGAATTTGGAATTCGGCAATTTAGGAAGAACTACCGGTTTTGTCTGTTCGAACCGATTTCTCTTTTAGACATTTCTAGAGATAAGCTGATTAATATCGGTTAAGCCAAGTGTGATTCTGAATTGAGAAAACTTAGCTTCCTGCAGAGGCTTTGTGAAGATATTGGATACTTGTTGTTCTGTTGATACGTATTCCAGACGGATATGCTTCAACATGACATGTTCCCAGATGAAGTGATGCCTTATGTCGATGTGCTTGGTTCTAGAGTGTAAGACTAGATTATATGTGATTGCTATGGCATTTGTGTTATCACAGAATATCGGAGACTCTTCGGCTGTGATACCGAAATCCTTTAGTTGTTGTTGAATCCACAGAAGTTGTGAACAGCAACTTCCGGCCGCCAGATATTCAGCTTCTGCGGTTGACGTGGCAACCGATGTCTATTTCTTGCTATGCCATGAAACAAGTCGATCACCTAGGAATTGGCATGTTCCACTGGTGCTTTTTCTGTCAACTTTGCAACCTGCATAGTCTGCATCTGAGTAACTTGTGAGGTTGAAAGATGAATCCTTGGGATACCACAGACCGACTTCAGGAGTTCCTTTTAGGTATTTCAAGATTCGCTTTGCGGCTGTGTAGTGGGACTGTTTTGGATTAGCCTAGAATCTCCCACACACACCGACCGCGAATAGTATATCTGGTCTACTTGCCGTTAGGTATAAAAGAGAACCGATGATTCATCGGTAAACTGTCAAGGTTACTGCCTAACCGTCATCATCCTTGTCCAATTTGATCGATGAGCTCATTGGAGTAGCGGCTGAGGAGCACGTATCCATCCCAAATTTCTTTACAAGTTCCTTAGTATACTTGGGTTGGCTTATGAAAGTTTCTTCTTCGAGTTGCTTAACCTGAAGGCCTAGGAAGAAACTTAACTCTCCCATCATACTCATTTCAAATTTGTTAGTCATCAAGGTTGAAAATTTATCACATAGCTTAGGATCGGTTGAACCGAAGATGATATCATCTACATATATTTGAACAAGTAGAATGTGTTCCTTTTCTCAAATTTAAATAGGGTTTTGTCCACCGAACCTATTGTGAAATCATGTTTTAACAAAAATGCAGTTAGTGTATCATATTAGGCTCTAGGAGCTTGCTTTAAACCGTATAAAGCTTTGTTTAAGCGGTATACATGGTTGGGCAGATCAGCATTTTTGAAACCGGGTGGTTGTTCAACATATACTTCCTCACGTAGGTCACCATTCAAAAATGCACTTTTAACATCCATTTGAAAAACCTTAAAGTTTTTGAATGTAGCAAAGGCTAGAAAAATCCTAATAACTTCAATCTGAGCTACATGGGCAAATGATTCTTCAAAATCAATGCATTCTTCCTGTTTGTATCCTTGTGCCACTAATCTGGCTTTGTTCCTCGTGACCAAACCGTCTTCATTGAGTTTGTTTCTGAATACCCATCTTGTTCCTATGACCGGTTGATCTTTCGGTCTAGGGACTAGGTGCCAGACCTTATTACTCTCAAACTGGTTTAACTCTTCTTGCATTCCCAAGATCCAATCCGGATCTGACAATGCTTCATCCACCTTTTTAGGCTCAATCTGGGATATGAAAGCGGAATTAAAGTATTCCTCTAGAATTTGTCGCCTAGTTCGAACAGGTTTTGAAGGGTCACCTATAATTAGCTCAGGAGGATGATTTGTGTTCCTTTTGAGATTCGGTTCAAGAGTGTCTACCAAATCACCGTTTACTTGATCAAGGCTAGACATATCGGTAGGCTGAACAGGAGTGTCAGACCGACCAATTTCCTCAATTTGAACCGAGGTGTCAGCTTCCTGCCGCATGACAGCTTGATCCAACTGGGTTTCATTATCACCCATTTGGTCATGGACAAACCTTCTGAAAATCGGAACCTCATCTTCACCATCAGAATGGATATTGTTGTTTTTCAATCTGTTGTGTAGATCAAAGGATGATGCAGTGTTGCTTTCAACCGATTCATCGAAAACGACATGAAGTAATTCCTCCACGGTTAAAGTTCTAGTATTGTACAATCTATAAGCTTTACTAACTGCTGAGTAACCTAATATGATCCCAATATCAGATTTTGCATCAAAAGTAGATAGGTAGGTTTTTCCATTTATATGAATGTAACATTTACAACCGAAAATTTTAAGGTACTTAAGATTAGGAGTCCTATCAAAGTATATTTCATATGGTGTTTTGTTGTGAAACTTGTTAATCATAGACCGGTTTTGTGTGTGACATGCAGTACTGATAGCTTCAGCCCGGAATTTCTGAGCAATACCCGAATCGGCTATCATGGACCTTGCGGCTTCCTTGAGAGTTCGATTTCTTCTCTCGGCCAGGCTATTCTGTTGAGGAGTCCTAGCGCTAAACAACTCATGTCTAATACCGGATTCATCAAGGAATGCATTTAGTGTACTATTTGTAAATTCGGTTCCTCTATCACTCCTAATGATATTGATGCGTGTTGATTTTTCATTTTGCAAACGTTTAATCAATGTAATCAAATTTGATGCGGTTTCACGATTGGATGCCAAAAATATTACCCATGTATATCTAGAATAATCATCAACAACTACCATAGTATAAAGCATACCTCCTAGGCTGACGACCCTAATTGGTCCAAATAGGTCCATGTGAAGAAGATCTAAGCATCGATTAGATTGAATGTGTCTTTTACTCTTAAAGGTTGACCTAGTTTGTTTACCCATTTGACATGCTGAACAGACCTTATCCTTATTAAATACTATATCAGGAATTCCTTCAACTAGCTTTTTACCGCGGATATAGTTTAAGGTTTTCAGGTTTAAGTGGTTTAACCTTTTATGCCACAGCCAAGTTTGATCGGTTTTAGCCACCATGCAGACATGATATTCTACTTTATTTTTCCAATCTACTTTGTAAATATTTCCTAGCCTATTTCAGGTTAGCAGTATGATACCTTGAGAGTTTTTAACTAATCATGCATGTTTAAGAAATTATATAGTGTATCCAGCATCACACATCTGGCTAATGCTCAACAGGTTAAAATGTAGGTTTTCAACTAAGAGTACATTATCAATTGTTAAGTTACCATGGACAATCTTACCCTTGCCCACAGTTCTACCTTTTGAGTTATCACCGAAGGTGATCATTGCATCGATTTCTATTCTAATGTCGGTTAGAAGATTGTTGTTTCCAGTCATGTGTCTGGAGCAGCCGCTATCCAGGTACCATTCAGAGTTACCTATCCGTTTCTTCATATCCTGCAAAATATACATATTTACAACTATTTGGTACCCACATTTACTTGGGTCCACAAGCGATTAGTCCCTTAGGTATCCAGACATTAATAAGTCGGACGACTTTCCCGGTTATGGTTTTAACTAGTTTTCCTGCACTCGGTTTGGAGTCTTTCTGTTTTCCTAAGAGGGCCTTATTTGGGGATGATTTTTGGTTTATCCTATGCGGTTGTGAGTTGGCTTGCCTAACTTTGGACCGGTTGGCTTTTCTTTTCTTAGGGTGAAGCCATTTTTCGGAATCAGTTGGACCTACATAGATTAGTTCGTCTTCCGGATATGAGGCACTCAATTCCTCTTCGTCAGTTAAGGAGCTCCTAACAAAGCTTACAAAGGGAAGATTATCCTTTGTGAGCCTCATTTTGTCGAAGTGGTTCCAGTTGTTGGATCTGTTGTTTTTGTATCTGAGACCAAACATGCACTTAGGGTGTCTATTATAACTACACGTTATATTCACCATTTCACTGGATCTTTTCCATGCGGCTATTCGATACTGGGTTCGGGCATCTTCCTCCTCGGTCAACTCTTGAACTGACTCCTTGAGTTGTTCGGTCTCAAAGGATAGTTCAGGTGCTGCCTTGATTTTATCAGGTTGTATGGTCTTTGGTTCAGTCAAGGTAGGTGATATGGGGTCGGTTCTAAAGTTGAGTTGAGTAGGTATTAGTGTTAATAGGTTCTTATATTCTGCTACCATATCATTTAGCGCATTAAATAACTCATCTTTAGTAAATTCTTCACAAGGAGAGTCAAATACATGTTCCTCATTTGCCATGAGGCATGTGAGTTCATCATCGCTGTCACTGTGAGCCCATAGACTTCCTCCATCATCGGCTATCAGTGCTTTCTGAACTTCACTTCCTTCACCGGTTTGTTGATAGTTATTTCGGTTATTCTGATCATCCGGTTTCCGGTCATCTCGTCTTGGTTTTCTACATTCCCACCTGAAATGTCCCAAACAATTGAAGTTATAACATCTAATATTATATTTATCACCGTAGTTATAGTTGTTGTTTGTCGGTTGACTTCTCTTCATGAATCTCCCAAAATTTTGTGCAAGCATTGCCATGGAATCCTCGGTGAACTGTTCAGCGGTTCTGATTGGTGCAAGAGCAACCGGTTCTATGGATGTAACCAATGCTCCGGTTGACGTTGAGGCTGAGACTTCTTCTTCAGTCCTAGATCTCATTTCAAACTCATATGCCTTAAGATCTTCGAATACATCGTGTAGCTTCATCTTGCTTAGACATTTTGATTCCCTCATCACCACTGTCTTTATGTCCCATGCACTTAGAAGAGATCTTAGCGCTTTCATGATGACTTCCTTGTTGTCATACTTCTTGCCAAGAGTTGATAGCTCGTCTATCACATCTGTGAACCGGTCACTGTATTCTCTCATTGTTTCTCCCGGTCTCATCTTAATGTTTTCAAACTTCTGGGTAGCCACCATTATCTTGTTTTCCTTGGTTCTTTCATTCCCCTCATGAATCTGAATCACCGCTTCCCATATTTCCTTTGCGGTTTTGTAATCTTTGACCTTACAAAACGTATTTCTGTCCAAACCGTTAGAGATGCGATTTCTGGCATGGTTGTCCAGATTGTTTCTTCTCCTATCTTCAGTTGTCCAGTCCTTTCTGTCTTTATCAATCTTTACTGGTCCTTTAGTCAGGATGAACTGCATCTCGTCATCCATGGTGATTAAATACAGGTGCATGCGTGCTTTTCAGTTGGCAAAGTCGTCACCTTCTAGCATTAGTGGCCTATCAAACGACATGCTTGCTTGAGTATTGAAACTAACTGCTCTGATACCAATTGTTAGGATCTAGGTCGCGGTTGGCGGACCGGGGTCTGACCGGTTAGCGCGTTTCACTCAAAGGTGGTTATTAATCCGGTTAGAGATTAACATCGGAGTTTCAATACTACACAAACTATCACAAACCCTTGAACCGAGTTCAAGTGCGGAAGTGGTTCGTTTCAGGTTGAAGCAGCACACACACAAGATAGGCAGAACCGGATTTGGAGGAAGTCGGTTAGAGCACAAGTCTGGCAGAAAGTAAATAACAAGACAGAATTTTATGGATGTTCGGAGATAAACTCCTACGTCACCCCTTCCTCTCGAAACCGCGAGAAGAATATTCACTAAGGAATACACAAACACAATCCGATCGAGACTTATTTTATGCTCGATAACACCCGTACAATTTTAACTGAAATTGTAATCTAACTTCAAATACACACTTGAGCTCTTAATCTTAGATAGATAAAACATAGTTTTTGACTTAGGTTGTTGAGAACTTCTCTGAATTGTAACCGCATTTACTCCTCTTCAAGTCCTTCTTTTATAGGTGAAATGTGCCAACGGTCACATTTCATTTCTTTGAATCTGATTGGTTGAGCAGAGGTTCATTGATTCAGACCTGGCGGTCTAGTCTTCAGACTTGGCTGTCTAGGCTTCAGTGTGTAGGTCAAACCGGCTAGGTTTGTCTTTTACTCAATATGGCAACTGTCGGTTGGACAGTTGCCTATACCTAAAGGATTGCGCCTCTGATTTATCCTGGAGTGGAAAGATCTTGTCGGATGATCTTCTACAGCCTGCATACTATCTTCAGACTTGTATGAATATGGCAATACTAAAGTCTGTCCCTTCGGTATCATCCTCAACAGATACTCGAAGTATTTATTTGTATTGGTCGGTTGTTTATGTTAACCGGATGATTTCCAGTTTTTCCATAACTTCAGATTGACCGAATGTTCAATGATTTTAACCTTCTGATTTGACCAGTCTTGTCTTCTTATTCGGTCAGGTTTTTGGTCGGTTGAGTTGCTTGACCGGTTGAGTTTCTTAACCGGTTAAGTGACTTGACCGATTGGATTCTTCAACTGTTCCTGCATAGGAAATTTGTTTTTGTTAAGTTCTATTTAATCGGTCTAATTTTATCTAACAGATAGGATCGGCGTAATCGATAGAGACGGGGGTCTGGCTATTGATGACGGCTTCAGAAAAAAGATTTGATGGAAATCCTGTAAGGGATTTCTATCACTTTATATTCTACACAAACCCTTGCAAACTCTTGAACGATTCAAGTGCGGAAACGTTTGCTCAGGTTTGAAGCTAAGAACCAAAGAATGAGAAGATGACATAATGTAAATGACACAAGAGTTTTTTTTGGATGTTTGGAGCAAACTCTCCTACGTCACCCATTCTTCCAACCACCGAAAGGATTCACCATACGTTTCTTGGAATAAAATACAGTTGCACGACTAGCTCACTGTTGAACAGAACAGGCTCTGTTCAACTTACAGTATATTGAAGAATATCACTATGCTAGACAATACTTTGATTTTAACTCTCTCTTTATGTAAACACAGTAAAGCAAGAAAGTAGTTTGTATGTTCGCGTATGATTCTCTAAGTATCGATGGATCGATGATTCAGGCTTGTTCACTCGAATTCTGGCAGTTCGTCCGTTGTCCTTGAGAATCTTTAAATAGAGAGCATGTATTAACGGTCGAATCTTCTATAATGACACGTGGCACACTTCCATTGGAATGCCTACATAGTACACAGGTACAGCAGACTTTAAGCACAAAGATTGTGGCCGTACCAATATGGTAGTGCGCCAAATATTCTTCTTGGATATTCCTGCAAGAAATAAGTAACACGTGGCATTAATTAATTGGTTACAACTGGTTGTCGTACTGATCTGCACTAGAAAGTGGAGCAGAAGTAGCATACAGCTAGTTGATCGTGGGTAGACGGATGTTAGCTTCAAGCAACTGCTTAAACATGGCATTAGACGTTTTTCACTTAGACTTACAAGTCTAATGAAATTAGACGCCCACGTCTAATAGAAGGATCCATTAGACCACCTGGTCTAATGGAATTAAACGACACGTCTAATTACAATTCCCTTCACACTAATCTGAAGGAGTTAGACTGCACGTCTAACTTTCATCTATTAGACGACACGTTTAACTACAGTTCCCTTCAGATAAATCTGAAGGATTTAGACTGCACGTCTAACTCTGATCTGTTAGACGGCACGTCTAACTACGTCTTCCTTCAGACTAATCTGAAGGAGTTAGACTGCACGTCTAACTTTCATCTGTTAGACGGCACGTCTAACTACGGTTCCCTTCAGACTAATCTGAAGGAG
Organism: Impatiens glandulifera; assembly: GCF_907164915.1. Lineage (NCBI taxonomy): Eukaryota > Viridiplantae > Streptophyta > Magnoliopsida > Ericales > Balsaminaceae > Impatiens > Impatiens glandulifera. The sequence continues at coordinate 162,074 of NW_025918807.1, forward strand.
TTAGACTGCACGTGTAACTCTCATTTGTTAGACGGCACATCTAACTACGTCTGTTACATTGCACGTCTAACTACGTATCTGTTAGACTGCACATCTAACTACGTATCCGTTAGACTGCATGTCTAACTACGTCTATTAGATTGCACGTCTAACTACGTATCTATTACATTGCATGTCTAACTACGTATCTGTTAGACTGCACGTCTAACTACGTATCCGTTAGACTACACGTCTAACTACGTTTGTTAGACTACACGTCTAACTCAATGAGTCTAATAACAAATCAGTCTAATGAATCTCATTTAGACTTAGTCTAATATAACATGTTTTCGATACACCTGCACCAAAAAAGATTAGACGACTTAGTTTAATTTTTATACCGACAGATCATCAAAATTACATTATTAAAAATACTTTGACCCTTAGTCAAAATAATTTGACCCAACACCTTCCAACCGTTGTAGTTTTCCTTAGAGAACATGGGAACCTTGTTGGTGACATCCATAGACATGATTAAGGAATCTGGTGCTTGAGAATAGAAAACCTAGCTCTGATACCACTTGTTATGATTAGTGTCAATAATAGAGACGGGGTCAGACTATTTTGAACAACTTATGACTTTAATTCGATTTTAACTCTATTAGAAATGAAGATATGTTTCTATTCTTCATAAATCTTCACAAACTCTTGAACAAGTTCAAGTGCAGAACAGTTTGTTGGATTTGAAGCGTCAGGAGAATGAATGCAATGGACAGAAAGTAAAGAACATAGGGAGTTTTATGGATGTTTCACTAGAAGACTTTGATTGGTATAGAACACGTTATACAAACCCAGTTAGAAACCATAAGACTTCACAACTTCCTGTTTTTGAACTTCTAGCTAACTCTCTATTGAACAGAACAACCTCTATTCAACTTATAATACTAAAATTTCACATAGAAAGAACATTAGATGAATTACATAGTGTTGGGATGGTGTTAACAATAGAAATTAGGGTCTGACTATTGAACAGTTTACGATAAACGATTCGATAATAATCCTATGAGGGATTAGTATTTGTTTATATTCTTCGCAAATCTTCACAATCTCTTGAAACGAGTTCAAGTGCGGAACTGTTTGTTGGATTTGAAGCTTTAGTCAAATGAATGCAAATGGCAGAAATTAAAGAACACAAGGAGTTTTATGGATGTTTGGAGATAAAAATCATATGTCACCCCTTTTTCCACAACCGGAAGGATATCCACTAAAGACTTTGAATCAAATATAACTCACTGAACTAGCTAACTCGCTATTGAATAGAACAACCTCTGTTCAACCTACAACACTAAGGTTTCTCACAAAAAAGACAGTATACAATTAAAATATGATCACAGCTAGCCAGTAAGAGATTTTTGCTTTAGCTTGAGAGACTTTCTTGAAGCGAATGTATGAAGCGAAGTTTGCAACTTAAGCTTGGAGACGATTCATATCATACTAGAATTTGTTCTGCAAGAGTCAATTCATCTCTTGGCTTTCGCATGCAATAGGTATCCGATTTCAAGATAGAAAAGCGTCGCCTAGTTGCTGAAAGGAAAGCAACTATAACAACTTTCGTGAAGGAAGACAGAAGGAATGAATGCCACTATTGAAACTGGATCTCCCACTGCATAGACTACAAAGTTCATCAGTAAATAGTATCTATATAAAGGAAATCATAATGTGAACTTGCTGGCAAGGAAATAAGAATCTTGCTTCAAAAGGCAAGGAAATCTCTCGCATGGACCCCAACAACCAATGAAATGGGCAAGGGGTATATTAAGGTAGGCATGTATATAAGAGAAGTCCCAAAGCCCTAAACTGGACAAGTGAGATTTTCCGGTCTGCGTTCGTTCTCAAACAAAGAAAAGCTATTTCTTTCAAAGGCGATTTGAGTGAAGCAAAGTATGTATGAAGCGGTTCGACCGTTGTCCTTGGGTTTCTATTTATGGTTGAAGTGCACTAACGGTCGAATATTCTTTATAGACACGTGGCATGCGTCTGTTGGATGGCCGCCTATAGTACGAGAGTACAGCAGACTCTAAGTATTTGGATCGTGGCCGTACCGAACGGGTAGTGCGTCGAATATCTTCTGATCTTGTCTTGTACTAGGAATGCAATTGATAGATACCCGCGTATGGGGAATTCATTCATTTGATAGAATCAGCTGGCTTGTCAGACTACTGAATGTAGGAATAGTAGATAGCTGAGTGAACATGGTTAGACGGATGCTTCCTTCAGACGCCTGCTAAACAAAGGCATCAAAAGTTCTTCTTTAGACCACGTCTAAAAGAGTTACACGTTGTCTAACTACGTTACCCTTTAGACCGTGTATAAATGAGTTAGACGATCTCATCTAAAGGAGTTAGACGACCTCGTCTAAAAGAGTTAGACGACCTCGTCTAACTACGTTTCCCTTTAGATCGTGTCTAAAGGAGTTAGACTTCCTCGTCTAACTACATATCCCTTTAGACCGCGTCTGAAGGAGTTAGACTTCCTCATCTAACTACGTATTCCTTTAGACCGCGTCTAAAGGAGTTAGACTACCTCATCTAACTACGTTTCCCTTTAGACTGCGTCTAAAAGAGTTAGACTTCCTTGTCTAACTATGTTTCCCTTTAGACCGCGTCTAAAGAAGTTAGAATACTTCGTCTAAATACGTTTCCCTTTAGACTGCGTCTAAAGGAGTTATACTACCTCGTCTAACTACATTTTCCTTTAGACTGCGTCTAAAGGAGTTAGACTACCTCATTTAACTATGTAAGATGTCTATGACAACCGTCTGAAGTAGCAAAGTCTTTTAGATTTGTGCCTGCACAAAACAAATAGACAACTTAGTTACATTTGTTTTCAATAAGACATTAAGCTCTTCAGCTTTGCTTGATCATAACTAAGTTTAACATAAATCATCAAAATAATGTCAGCATTGAATAAACTTATTTCCTTAGTTTATTTTAGTCAATTTGATTTGACTCAACACATAGTAATCACATAGTGAGTAGTTAATTCACTCTTGAACTTGAGAGAGATTAAGTGATCAAATATGACCGAGAGGGAGAGATGGATCGAGAGATTCATTTGTTGTCCTTGAGCTTCTATTTATGCTTGAAGAGTACCAACGGTCGAATCTTCTTTTTGTGGACACGTGTCAGGTGTCCGTTGGATGGCCACCAATAGTAAAATAGTATAGTAGACTGTGAGCATTGGGATCGTGGCCATACAGAACTAATAGTATGCTGAATATCCTCTGATATTGTGTTGTACTGAAGAGATACAACGTGGGAAATTTTAATGATAAACGCATATGTGGAAGTCTTTCATTTGTCAATATTAGTTGGCTTATCAGACTGTTAATAAAGAACACAATAGACAAGCTGAGTAGAGAAACAGACGCTCCTTCAAACGTCTGATCAAGTCGGAAGACGTCTAACTATGCTTCTTCATTAGACCGCGTCTAAGAAGAAGTTAGACGGCGTCTAACTACGCTTTTTCATTAGACCGCACCTAAGAAGAAGTTAGAAGGCGTTTAACTACGCGCTTTCCTTAAACCGCGTATGAAAGAGTTAGACGACGTCTAACTACGCGCACTCCTTAGACCACGTCTAAAGGAGTTAGACGACGTCTAACCTCGCTTTCTTTAGACCGAGTCTGAAGGAGTTAGACGACGTCAAACCGCGCTTTCCTTAGACCACGTCTAAAGGAGTTAGACGACGTATAATCGCGCTTTCCTTAGACCACTTCTAAAGGAGTTAGACGACGTCCGAAAGGACACACTTCTTTTATATTTGTACATGCACAAGGGAAAATTACCCAACTTAGTTTTGTTCAAACCTCATCATCAAAGTTATGCAGTACATGTTCTTTTAAGTTAATTAATTATTTTTTTCTTAACTAATTTTCTCTTTTCTTTATTTAATTTAATCTAACATACTACAACTACAATATATTTTATTTCGAGAGTAAATCCATACAAGTCGTTCGTGAGACATCGTCATCCAAATGCAGGGCTAGCGAGATGAAACTATTGAATCTTGAAGATGACCTCCATAAAAATCCTACTACAACGAGTAATTTACTCGATGATGTGAAATTATAATCAAGGACATTGCTTCTTAGAATGCCTCGGTCAATTAAGGTTTTAAAGATAAATCTTCTATTTCTTGTTAATTCGAATACAAATATTAATAATGTGATTTATGTTATTTGCATTAATATTTTCCAACGTCATTTGCTTTTATTAAAAGCATTTTTGGTTTCATCAACTAAAATAAATAACTTTGCATCTCTAACTTCTTCACGGAATTTTCTTCTCACTTTATTCGAAATAATATGCAAAATTTCTTTTTAAATAATTAGTTGAGTATTTGTTGCATTTTTTTAATTTTTTTAAATTATATCACCAATATTAACATTCAATCGACCAATAAGTCTTACCATCTCTATAAAATTATAATAATTTTTCGAACTTAAGATTCATCATGACCTCTAAACGTACAAGCTTGCAAACTAAGCTATTAATACTCTCAATTGTTATTGTAAGTCGCAGCCGATATTATTGAACTTCTTCTAAACTTTAGGAATTCAACACTATGTTAATATGTCTAGTTACTTTCATCAAATCTTGAATACATTTTACTATATTACTATGTGAAAAGGTAGGACCTCCCACATACATCAAAAGTGGACATTTAACTTCATCGTTAAACCTCTTCCAATTATTAAATCCATCAACAATGAATGTAGGATTGAAAGGTAATTTATTTTCAAAAATAAAATAAGGAAACAAAATATTGAAACATTTGATGAAGAGTACTCTAACTAGGGAGACTTTTCAAACCTCGAGTTATGAAATTTGCGATATTGAGTTTGTGATCAATATTTAGTTCTCAAATACTCTACCAACTTAGGTTGATACAAACTCATTTATATATAAGCTCACATAATTTCATTTTTTTATTAACAGGATGTTTCCATATGGGGATCCGAATTGTGGGATCCCATTTAAAAGTATTAAGATCAATTTTAACTCTTTGAGATTTATAAACTGGTTGCTTACTTTGATTTTATTTTTCTCTAATTTATTTAAATTAAGGAGAGCTATCATGACACACTTCACAGTCATGGTCTCCCGCTTCCATTCAAAACACTTCCAATTGAATCTAACCTGTGACCTTCTAGTTTCTTAAGACGACTTTTACCACAGGAATACTTTGGTGAAGTTGTTTACACTGATTTTCCTCTATATTAATATTATATTTATTTTTTCGATATTAAAATTAGATTGAGAATGTACATCTTTAACCCTATACGCAGAAGAACTTGTTTTAGGTTTGAAAAATGAAAATAATGTGTTTCCTTTATTATTTCCTTAATTTTTTATTATATTCGGTAAAAAAAAGATATACAAATTTATAATTTTCAATAAGATTAATTGAGAAAATAAGATGCATACCGAATAGTTAAGATGTGAAAGTTTCGGCTAAGAAATTAGGTTGGAAGTTATAACTAGTGAAAGTGAATGCAATTAGGTTAAAAACTTAGGAGATATATAATTTTTTTAATATATACAAATTTATTTTAAATTTACATTAGGATAAATCCCACCTTTAGCTCTATATAAGTCTTCTCTTGCATGTAAGTTCATTTACCAACTCAAACTTATCATAAACATCAATAAAATCAAACCACAACATAGTAACTAGTAACTATTTTATTTTAAATTACAAATATAATAGTATAAGTATTAAAATTTTACCTACCCAATTTATAAATTTTAAAATAATTATTTTGAATAAATAATTCAAAATAATTAAAATTAAAACCAAAACATGATTAAATAATTAATTAAAATAATTATTTTTATAATTAAACCCAATTAATTAAAATAATGGCCAATGAAAATTAAAAAAAAATTATTTGAGATAAGTGTTATATTTATTTTATCTCAAATTAATTTGAAAGGGTCAAAAGAAATTTAAATAAATCATTTAGTATAACTATTATATCTATTTTATCTCAAATAAATTATTTATTAAATCCCAAAATTATACATAAATAAATTAATTAATTAGGCAAAATAAATGTTATGTCTATTTAAAATATTTTGTATATTTTGTATGTTGAAAATAAAGTCAAGATGAAAAAAAAATCAATTCCAAACAAGACCTAAGGTTGAAAATGGAGCGTAATTTGTTGCAGCCAAAATTAGGAGAACTTAGTGCAGTAGACCTCACAACCATCGGATGAGCGTTGGACACTCATCCAACATACAATACTTAGTTGCGTCGCCCGCTGTAATGGGAGAGATACGTGTTCGCGAAGTAGCAGAACAACTAACATGCGCCTTAGCGTAGTTAACCCAGACGCAACATATTGCCCATGAGCAACGGAATGCTAACGGAACACAGAAGGAACGTCCAAGCGTTCGCATTTCAGCCCAAAACGACGTCATTTTCCCTTTAGTTTGTCTTCTTCCTCGCGACGAATAATCATCATCATTGGTTGAAACTTTTAATTTTTTAAAAGTGGAAAGTCAATACTCAACCAAAACGGCTAATTCGAAAACTAAAATGATCACCTTAACACAGTGATCATTTCACCAACGATCATAGGCTTCATCATTGCCTACATCAATCAACTAGATAAAGAATATAAAAATTCATTAATGGTGTTTTGATTGAAAATTGATACACTTGGTCGATCAACTGACCTTGTGAGGCTATAAATAGCTTCCTTTGGGAAAACCAAAAGAAAATATCACAATCCCATACAAAATCCTTCATTAAATTTTTTTTGAAAATTTTGAAATTTAATATAAGGTTGTAGAACTCGGATCTAAGCATTCACTAAGCTTCTAAAAGAGTTCTGGGGTATTCTCCAACTCATAGTAAGTTAAAATCATGTTGTAATTCAATTTATGAATTAAAATTGAAATTTTTATATTTCAGTTTGATCAGTTTTATATACTGCTTGATTGTTTAATTTCTTAATTGGAAAACGAACATGGGATCATTTACAAGTTTTCTGTCGAAACTAATCTGAAAAATTGATCTAAATCAAAAGTACCCAAATTTGATTTTGAAAATTTTCAAAATCGGGTTTTTGTTTTTAGTCATAGCTCAAGAACGATGACCCAAAAATATTTCTAAAATGTTTCTAAGGATGTTAAAGTATATAAAAAACAAATTTCAAGCAATCCTAATTATGTTTGATCAAAAACTATTTTTTTTATAAAAATAAAAATTTTAATTCTTGAATTGGTCAAAATGAATAGACAATGTTCATATTTTGGTTTCATTCAATCTTATGAGGTAAATGGAAGCTATTGGAAAGATCCTTACGCTTCATTAGATCTTAAAAATCGAAGACACATGCTCTGAAACTGTTTAATTCGAATGGAACATCATCTCGATCAAATGATACATCGAGATGATATTATAAATGATCATTGGGACTAGATGAAGCTCCCCATGCCACTTAATCAAAGGATTAGGGCCCTAGTCAAAATCATTAAACTTGTAGTTTCATGCTCTTGACGTCTAATCGAGGCTTAATTTGGGTTCAATTTTCGACCAAAAAATCAAAACCTCCCTTGCACCGGACCGAGGAACCTCGCATCTGACCGAGATAAATCTATCATGGGCTTGATTTTCGATCGAAGATTTCTAGCATCGACCAAGAACTCCTTACACCCGACCGAGGAGTCCTAGCCCAAGACTGAGAACACCCTACACCCAACCGAGGAATCCTAGCCTAGGACCGAGAACACCTTACACCCGACCGAGGAATCCTATCCCAAGATCAAGAGATTCCTACACCCCGATCAAAAAATCCTAGTTCAGGACTGGGAGCTCCTAGCCTAGAACCGAGAGTCACGCACCTCGACCGAAAGCTTCCTGCACCTCGACCAAGAGCTCCTAGCCTAGGACCGAGAGTCCCATAACCTTGATTGAGGGCTCCCTACACCCGACTAAGAGGTTTCATCCTAAGACCGGGGTTTTAGTCCTCGACCGAGAGGACAAGTCTTATGGCCTATTTGGTTGGGATTATATATTTACAAAAAATATTTTTTTAATTTGAAGCCACAGACCATTTTCTAAAAATCCATAAAAAATAGAAAACAACTTCAAAATATTTTTTAGAATATTTTCACAAAAAATATTTTGATAAGGGTCTGTTTTGAATTTATTTTTAAATCATATTCCTTAAACTGGTAATTTTAAGGTACTTTCCTCAATAATCGTCGACATCAATCACAGGTACCAACAATTAAATATTATTCTGCAATTTTAAATGTAAGAAAAACATGTGTATGTTTAGGGCTTGAAAAATAATTGGTTAATAAAACGTAATAAAACTCATTTTTTAAAGTAAAGATTTTATAAAGTAGAGACCGCTCTTTAACAGGTATGGAGAATATAGTACGAAAGCCTTTCCCGATTATCATCAAACACCAAATTTAAAATAATCTCTGGTCAAATATACGTTTGTATATGTATACAAAATATTTTATTAATTTTAAATTAAAAATTAATTGGCGACTCTTTCATTAAAAAAATATTTTTTTAAATTAATTATTTTTAATACAATTTACAATGATTTGATTATCCTAATTTAAAAGATTATTTAAATTTGATTAAAAAAAAATGAATTACTATTGTAATTAATTCCAAAATGTAGGGACATGTTTCTATACATTTTTTAAAACATTTTTTTATTAAAAAGATTCTCGACACGCAAACTATTGTTGAAATTTCTCGATCTTGAGTTTTTTCGGGGTTACAAATAGGAACATGATAACAAATACAATATAAATCATCTATTTATTTAATTTTTTCTTTTTTTCATTTGACTTATTACTTCAATCTTTTCTTCTGATACTTAAATAGAAGCAAAGCTTGTTATGTATTTTGTTTAAACGTTTTATTTTTCTAAAATTTGAAGAGACTTCCAATTAATTGAAGTTCCACAAATAAAAAACAAGACAAATTTCATTTTATAAATGACAGGAAGTGTAGAAATGAATGAATTTAAGAACAAAAATTAATAAGGAAAAACACAAAAACAATGAATTAATTTGTAATTTGGACATACTAACAATTAGATTTCAATTTCAAAAATTAAAAATCTTCATTAAATTGACAAAACATAAGAGATAGCTAGTAGCAGATCCCACATGTTCCTTCCTTGTGTTCCCTCTCACATTTTAGAATATTAAAAAAAACATTTTTTACTTAGAGGAACAGGGATAGCATATAAAATTAATAGCAGAGGATCCAAAGTGCATATTTCAATCTAAATCTAAATATTCAATTTCGAATCCATTTAAATTATTAATTAATCCGTTAAATGCGGATCTCTGTATAGTACTAGGAAATCATGTTTAGGGAGAGTTGTTTCTAGAGAATAACTATTATATAGATTATATATTATAATGACATCTGAATGACATCTGAATGACGTAAATTGATTTATTTTTAATTATAAATGTCAAATAAATATTTGTTTAATTTGGACTGTGATAGAAAGTCTCAATTAAGAAAGGGAGTTTATCTGTGAATATATATATATATATATATATATATATATATATATATATATATATATATATATATATATATATGAAAATTTGACGTAATGACCTTAAAAAGACTTTAAATGCGCTGGCTCATAAATTAAATTTTGCTGGTGACTATTTAAACTTTTTTAACGAAATTATCTTTATCGCGTAACGAGAAAGGGAGGATCGTCACGCGAAGGCACCCTATTTTTTATATAAATTCACAATTTTTTTTTATTTCGTTATTTTTTTCTTTCTCTCCTCTCTCTCTACTTCGCGTTCTCTCGCGCGATAGAACCCTAAACGAACGATTTTGCTATCATTGGCGACCGACGAACACATCGACGGACAAAACTCGTTCTAATATCATGTGATTTATGTTCTTATTTTCATTATAGCTTTATTAAATGTTTTTGTGTTCATCTTCAATGCAGGTTGGATGCTCGATGATGATATTTACAGATACATGTAGATGAGGTTGTTCTTATTGTTCATTTTGTTCATATTGGTGGTTCATCTTGTCAATTATGATATTTGCAGATGATGCTCTGATTCGGTTTCGTTTCAGGGAAGATTCATGTGATTCGGTTCCTTCTCGCGAAGGGCCGTCCTTTCTCGCGATGGGGCTTCTCGCGAATGGTTGTCCCTTCTCGTGAAAGGATGTCCCTTTTCGCGATAGGACTTCTCGCTACGGGCCTTCTCGCAACAGGTCGTCCCTTCTCGTGAAGGGCAAGATCGTCTCGCAATGGAAGTCAAAGAGGCGCGCGTCTCTACACGTGCTATATTCTATTTATAAGTATTATGCGATGAACATTTCATTTCTTCGCTCTGTCGCGCCGACTTGTCTCTCTAGCCTCTACTTAACTTCACTACTGCCTACCTCTACGATTCTTCTTGCTCGTCTTCTCATTCCTTCATCGTCGTCATTAATCAGGTTAGTTTTAGTTTTTGATTTGGGGTTTATGATTAGGGTTTATGTTTAGGGTTTTGCGATGGGCCTTCTTATGACGGCACGATCGTCCCGCGATGGTGTATTTGTTATTTGATCTTACATTTTTGTTGTTGTTCCTTTTGTAGATGGTAGAAATCACAGTTCGTGAGTTTCCTGGTAGAATTTCTTGGAAATGCGCCCACAGTCTCATGAAGATAGATGACAAGTTCAATACAATGGATCTTATGGAGAGGGCTTTGAATACCCAATTCAAATATTTATTCACAGCCCCAGGCTTGTTGTTCTCAGGAACAATAGTCCATCAAATATCGCTTAGGAAGATAAGCTCAAACTCGAAGGAGATTATTTTCATGGTGAATTGGGAGGAACTAGTATTTGGTATGAAGGAGTATGCCTTCGTTATAGGCCTTAACTTTGACAGATTTCATATGGTGAACGAAAAAGAAAATAAATGTCGAGGTTGTCCACCTCTCTTGATTAACTATTTTAAAGGGAAAATGACTATACGAATTAACGAGTTTGAGTCTTGTTTTGTGTCATGCACTGATAAGGAAGATGCATGGAAGATGGGGCTGATATGCCTGATTTCTCAATACCTATTTGCATTTGACCCAAAGAGAATTGTATTTGTCAAAATCTTCCACATGGTGGAAGACGTGATAACTTTCCTCCAATTTCCATGGGGGGCGTCTCATTTAGAGCCACCCTGAAGGGTCTTAGCAAGAATATGAAACATCTCAGTTCTATATATTTTGCCAAGAAGGTGGCAAGATGGATTAGTGATGAAGTTTATGGGTTCACACTAGCATTTCAAGTGTGGACATATGAGGTCATCAAAAACTTTGTCCCTAAATCCGCCAACAACAATGAGCTTAATGAGCCTCTATACCCAAGGATATATTAGTCTATTATTCCAACAAGAAGAACACCTTGTAGGAGATAAAGGTTGTCCTTCAGACCACGACTTGACTAAGTTGGAAGAGTCCTCCATGGAAAAGAGCTTATATAGTGGGGTGGCTTTGAACAAATAGAAAATTCAGTTGATGATTTGTTTGAGGGATTTACATATAGGGGGAAGAGAGTCATCCTCGAAGGTGAAGATGAAGATGAAGAACCTAAAGAACCTACGCCTGAACCTGCCAATAGGAAGAGAAAGGCTGAAGATGGATATCAAGACATAAATACTACTCTCAAACCTGTCAACATGAAGAGAAAGTTTAATTATGATGTAGAATCTAGTCCTTAACATGCTCCTAAACCTGCCAATATTCTTAGTTCCCCCAATGTGACGTCAAATCCTACATCACCTGCACTTGCACCTGCATCACCTGCTGTTGGATGTAAATGTGATGAGCTGAAGGAGGATGTCAAAGAGCTGAAAACAGACATAATGGTCATCAAAGAAACTCAACAAAATCACCATAATTATATGAGAAAGTTAGTTCTTAGTATGTTTAACCAGTTGGCCAGTGATGTGACTAAAGAGATTGTCATATTATTATCCAAACTAGATAATATGGAGGAGGAGAAGAAGGAGAAGAAGAAGAAGGAGAAGGAGAGAATGAGAAGGAGAAGGAGAAGGAGAAGGAGAAGGAGAAGGAGAAGTAGAAGTAGAAGGAGAGAAGAAGAGAAGGAGATAAGGAGGAGGAGGGGAAGGAGAAGGGGGAGGGGGAGGAGGAGAAGGAGAAGGAGAAGGAGAGGAAGGAGAAGTAGAAGGAGGAGGAGGAGAAGGAGAGGAAGGAGAATTAGAAGGAGGAGGAGGAGGAGGAGGAGGAGGAGGAGAAGGAGGAGGAGTAGAAGAAGAAGGAGAAGGAGAAGAAGGAGAAGAAGAAGTAGAAGAAGAGGAGAAGAGGAAGGAGAGGAGGAGGAGGAGGAGGAGGAGAAGAAGAAGGAGGAGAAGAAGGAGAAGGAGGAGAAGAAGAAGAAAAAGAGGAAGGAGGAGGAGAAGGAGATGAAGGGGGAGGAGAAGAACGATGAGGTGAAGATTGAAATTTGATAAGGGCGGCCCTTCGCGAGATGATCTTGTCCTTCTTTGTGAGACAATCTTTCCCTTCGCGAGACAACCTTGCATGTCGTGAAGGGCAAGATTAACTCATGATGGGAAAGATCATCTCGTGATGGGCCTTCTCGCGAAGGGTAGTCCCTTCTCGCGATGAACTTTCACGCTAAGGGAAGTCCCTTCTCGCAATGGGTAGTCCCTTCTCACGATGGGCAGTCACTTCTCGCGATGGGCAGTCCGTCTCGCGATGGGCCTTTTCAAATCATTTTAACAACTTAACATTATTCTTAATCATATTTATCATGAGAACACTACAACTTAAGGAATACAAATGAGGAACATGCTGTTTTTTTCCTTAAATGTAAAGCAAGCAGGTATTCTAAGTAAATCACAAGGACCTTATATAAAATCTTAATACTTCCAACCAATCAACCAACAAACCACCACAATCTTAAAAATATACACTCTTGTTCATTTTATCCCAATCAACCATAACAAATTCAAGCTAAAGGTCAAAATAAGACACTGTCATAATAAGATCTAAAATAAGTTCAAGCTAAAGGCTCACACTACTGAGATGATGACTCATTCTGCTGAGATGATGATGCTCTTAGAAGCCAAATCAAACTCCGTGTGATAGTTATAAGTTTTGAATTTGACCATAATATTCATCTTTATATGATATGTGCATGCACTGTGGTCTACTTCTGGAAAAACTACACACAAGGCATTAGAGATGTTTGGGTGTCTATCGGATACGAAGACGAGATCATCAACTAATTTAATTGCATCTCTCAGTTTTTGCATGAAATAAGTCCATGAGTTATTATTCTCTGAATCAACCACGTCGAATGCAACAGAATATAGTTGTTCATTCGCATCCAATGTTATAGCCATCAATAGTTGACCTTTCACCTTGTGCTTAAGAAAACTAGCATCAACGCACAATAAAGGACGACAAGAGGCTTTGAAACCCCTAATTGAGAGGCCTATGGACATGAACATATACCTGAAGTGGCCGAGCTCATCTATTTGGATGTCTGTTATGGTACCAGGATTATTCTACTGCAACATGTAAAGGTATGATGGAAATTTTCCATAGGAATCCTCTACTATTTCTCGTACTGCCATTAAAGCATTTTCCATTTACCTCCAAGATTTATTATAAATCAAATGTATCCCATAACTTGTCTACATGTCTTCAATTATTTTCCTAGGCAAGTGGTCATGGTGATGGTCCATGTACTTACTTTTCATGCACTGCCCAATAACCCATGTTGGTGTTTGCATTATTTTATCTAGCCTCGATAAAACTAAGCATGAGTGTTGTTGGTCGAATTTCCGAATCTCAAACATCTTAGATAATTTACCTTTCACAGCACGCAATCTTCACTTGCATGTCTTATCCACACATTTCACATACCAAAGATGTTTTCTTAACTTCTCTACTTTGAATTCAAAATGATTTGTCATCGCATATTTATATAACCTCAGTGGAAGTTCTTTTTTATTATCAAACAACGCACCGACTTCCAATACGGTTTCACTACTTAATGCCATCACAAATGAGTGGTCTGTCGGTATTGATGATTGGTCTTATGTCATAGGTATTGATGATGGGTCTGCTGTCGTAGGTATTGATGATGGGTCTTCTGTCATAGGTATTGATTGGTATAGATGGTGTAGGTATTGATGATCGCTGAGGCGTGGGTGCAATTGCTGGTGCGACACTAATAGTAGTAAGCAAGTCCTCATAATGACGCAAAGAGTTTTCTTCTCCTACTTCATTTTGACTTTCAAAGACATCCTGCGAGGGTACAACTCTTGGTATACTTTTTTGAGTACGTAGTAGTATACTTTCTTGAGTTTGGTATGTAAGTAGTGGTATTTTATCTTGAGTAAGTGGTGACTTCTCTACTATAGAGACACATAGTGGTGACACAGTGCGACCCGAAATCAACCGTGATAAATATGTGCCCACATTCTTATCTTGATCAATAACAAGAGGGAGAGGATTTGTCATACGTGGAACATCATACTTGACTTGAAGCACTAAATCATATGTAGATCTTTGTAGGTTAAGTGCATCATATATGAAATCAACTAATTCGACAAATGTAGTATTTAAGGGTAAATCCAAAGTTTGGATAGAACTTGGATTAAAAGTCATTGTATCATCAACAAATTTCTACTGTCCATTATACAAAACGAATACTTCAGCTGCAATTGAAAACATGAATGAATAAATAATACTATTAGAATGAGGAGCTGTCCCGAGACGATCCCATACAATTGAAGTCATGTAATTATTCATTAAAAATCGAGACGATCGTGCCCTTCGCGAGACGATCGTGCCATTCGCAAGAAGGGACGGCCCTTCGCGAGAAGATTCATGTGATTCAGTCCCTTCTCGCGAGATGATCGTTACTGTCGCGAGAATGGACTGAATCACATTAATCTTCCCTAAAACGGAACTGAATCAGAGCATCATGCTCGAGCAAGAAGAGTACTAGTTGCCACCATCGTGCTCATGCTCATGTTCAAGGTTGTGTCCGTCGAAGATCGCCGTCGTGGCTGTCCTTCAAAGATCGTCGCCGTTCATGTTTTCGTTTAGAGAGAATGAGGAGAAGAGAGAAATAAAAAAATGACAAAATTATATTAAATAGTAAGGGTATTCTAGATTTTTCACATAATTTCCTTTCGCGTGACGATCCTCCCCTTCGCATTACGTGACGGTGTAATTTCGTTAAAAAATATTTAAATAATTACCAGCGCAATTTAATTTATGCACTGCGCATTTAAAATCATTTTTAAGTCATTTCGTCAAATTTCCATATATATGTGTGTCAAACAAGAATATATATATATATATATATGGACAAATCAGCCCATTATAATTATTTTTTAAATATTTAACTACGGGGAAATTTGAGCAAATGACCCTAAAAATAGGGTGAATTGCTTTTGGTGAGGGTGAGTAAATTAAATAGCGTTGGTGACCCATTTTTTTTTCTGACGAAAATGTCCCTATTGCGTCACACATCCTCAAGTTGCGTGACGCAATTTTTTATTTTTTTATTTTTCAAAAAATTTTAATTATAAATTTTTTGGGCGAAAATGCCTCAGTTGCGTCACGCAACCGCGTCACGCAACCCCAGGTGCGTCACGCAACCGCGTCATGCAACCCCAGGTGCGTCACGCAACCGCGTCACGCAACCCCAGGTGCGTCACGCAACCGCGAGACGAAAAAAAATATTTGAAAAAAATAAAAATAAATAAAAATCGGTTGCGTCACGCAACTGGAGTTGCGTAACGCAAGGGTATAATTGTCATTAAAAAAAAGGGTCACCAGCGCTATTTAAATTATTCACCATCACTTCCCTCAATTCACCCTATTTTTAGGGTCACATGCTCAAATTCCTCTAACTACGAGGGGAACATGTATAATCCGTGGACATGTATAATCTATAATAGACGACAGTTTTGTAGAAGAAAGAGAACACAACAGGAGAGACCTTCAACGAGAGTTGATGTTGTTACATAAAAAAAATATATATATAATCAAAGAAAAAAACCTTTTAATTGTATTTTATTAAGCTCTAGACATAACTTATTTATACTTATAAATTATAATATTGAATTGATAATGAAATAAATGAGGGAATAAAATTTAATCTAAAACATATTTTCTAAGATAAAATTTTTGGGTTGACATTATTTAGGGCTTGATTTATTGGTCTTAATGGGATTATCCAACAAAGTACCCCCTTAATCTCGTTATACCGCTTCTACTTGCTTGACACCGAGCTTCAAACGCATCTCGATGAAATTGTTTCTCCCCCAACGTCTTTGTTAGGATATCAGCTAGCTGTGACCTGCAAGAAATAAAAAAAAATCAGAACAAAAAGATAAAAGAGAAATTTTTTATTATTTTATTTATTTTTTACATTCCATTTTTAAGTAACAAAAAAATATAAAAATAAAATAATAAATACTAGCTTTAAATAATAAAAACTATAAAAAAAAACTTTAAAAAGATACAAATTTGTTATCTAATTTTTGTAAATGATATTTCTTTTAAATCATAAAATATAATAATACAGCTTAAATATTTCTACATAATAAACTTAATATTTTAAAATGGAATGATAGGGTGAAGAAATTGGGGAATTACATGAAAAAAAAAATTGATGGGATCATATTATTTGTTGGAAAAGGACATAGTTAAAAGAGAAAAAAAAGTTTTTTTTAATCATTCAAATTGAATAGTTCCTTTTTACAATTCTCTACTTATCATTTCTCATATTTTAGTTTAAAAATTTTAGTTTATTTTTATTTATAATATATATATATATATATGATGACATTTCTTGGACCCATATGAGATATTTTAAAGATAAAATAGTCTAATAATATAGAATTATTAGGAAATTTGACGAAATGGTATTAAAAGAAGGGTTAAATGCACTGGTGACCAACGCATAAATTAAATTTCGGTGGTAACCACTTAAAAATTTTTGACAAAAATATTCTCTTCGCATAACGCAAAGGAGAGAATCGTCACGCGAAGGGAAGTAATGTGAAAATTCCATAATGATCGTCCC
Organism: Impatiens glandulifera; assembly: GCF_907164915.1. Classification (NCBI taxonomy): domain Eukaryota; kingdom Viridiplantae; phylum Streptophyta; class Magnoliopsida; order Ericales; family Balsaminaceae; genus Impatiens; species Impatiens glandulifera. The sequence goes on from NW_025918807.1 coordinate 179,203, forward strand.
TTCGCGTGACGATCCTACCCTTTGCGTGACGATCCTACCCCATCGTGTGACGATTCTGCCTTTCGTGTGATGATCTTGCCCTTCGCGTGAGACGAGAGTAATTTCGTTAGAATATTTTGAAGTGGTCAGTTGCGCAATTTAATTTATGCGCTGGTCACTAGCACATTTAAGGCTATTTTTAGGGTCATTTCATCAAATTTCTCGAATTATTTTGTGTACGTTTTCATTATTTATTTTTTTAATTTATTCCAAAGAAAATCAACATAAAATTTTAAAAAATTAAACTCATTTAAAAGTAAAATTTTTCTAATATAATAGAAAATAAAAATATATTATATTTATTAATATTATTTAAAAGGGTTAAAAACAATTAAAAAAATAAAAATTACATAAAACTAATTATAACCTCATCCCATTGTGTTAATGATATGAAAATATTTTTCACATGGGACCCATCCAAGCCAACTAGTCATTTATTTCATTTGGGCGTTTATATATATATATATATATATAGAAAACATAAAACATTTGGAATAAAATAAAAAATAATAAAAATAATAATTTAAAATATAAGATATTTTAGTATTTTTATTAATAAAATAAGTGACTTAATGATTATTAAGTGATTAATTAAAAATTAATTTTATTTGAATTTTTAAAATAACCGAGAACCAGGCCTTTTTACGTGACTGTTAGTATGCATGCTTTTATTGGGTAAGGATCTGCTGTCCCAAAATATGTTCCACTTGCTGTCTCATTCATCAAAACAACATAATTTTGATAAATTAGACAAAAAAAAAATCTATATATATGAAATAAACCCTAAATCCTAAACTCTAAATCCTAAATTTTAAACCCTAAATCCTAAATCTTAAATCCTAAATTCTAAACCCTAAAAATTATATATATGACATTTTATTTTAATATTTAATTTTCTTTCTTTCCACACTCTTCTCTCTCATGTCATATGAGACAGCAAGTGGAACATTATTTTGGGACAGCAAATCCGAAGCAAGCAGTCACTAAGAGACGCTGATAGGATCAGCTTTATCGATAGAGACGGGGGTCTGTCTAAGGATGAAGGCTTATGAAAAACGGTTTGAAAGAAATTCTGTTAGGGATTTAATTCGCTTTCTATTCTACGCAAACACTTGTAAATACTTGAAATAGATTCAAGGAGGATTTGCTTATTTAGGTTTAAAGCACAAGATGAAATATGAAAAGATGACAAAAATGAAAGAACACAGCAGTTTGTTTATGGATGTTCGGAGAAACTCTCCTACGTCACCCCTTCTTCCAACCACCGGAAGGATTCACTATAATATGATTCGAATCAAATACAGTTTACACACACACTTAGCTCACTATTGAACAGAACACTTTATGTCCAATTACAAGATGAAGAGTATTACTCAGCTAAAGGTGTTTTGATTCTAGCTCTCTCTTGATTCACACACAGTATAATCAAAAAGCAGCTTCATAGTATGAATATTCAAAGGCTTGAATTCTCTCAAGATTGGCAAGTTCGTAAGGTTAGCAGTTGTGCTTGTTAAGGCAGATTGTCCGTTGTCCTTGAGATTTGTTAAATACTGAGCAGGAGCTAACGGTCGAATCTTTAGAATGATACGTGGCACTATTCCATTGGAAAGCCTCCATTGTACACAATAGGTTCTGAGCACAAGGATCGTGGCCGTACATCACTAGTAGTGCGCCGAATATTCCATCAGGGATGTACTTGCAAAACAAAACAAGTAGTGTGAGGAAAATTCTCTTACGTGGCATTCCTTGGTTGGTTGCATATAGTTGTTGTACTAATCTTCACTAGAAAAAGGATCAGGAGTAGGGTACAGCTATAGCACGTGGGTAGGTGAAATGCTAGCTTCAAGCATACTGCTTAAACTGAGCATTTGACGTATTTCAGTTAAACGGATTGTGAAAATCAGTCTCATGAAATAAAACATCTCCTACTATTAGACTGCACGTCTAACTCCACTGAGTTAAACTGCACGTTTAATTCCGGTTCCACCTCAGACTTGTCTGAAGGAGTTAGACTCACGTCTAACTTTCACTAATTAGACTACACGTCTAATTATCCAATAACCATTAGACTGCACGTCTAACTCCACTGAGTTAGACTGCACGTCTAATTTTGGTTCTACCTCAGACTTGTCTGAAGGAGTTAGACTCACGTCTAACTTTCACTAATTAGACTACACGTCTAATTATCCTATAACCATTAGACTGCACGTCTAACTCCACTAAGTTAGACTGCACGTCTAATTCCGGTTCTACCTCGGACTTGTCTGAAGGAGTTAGACGCACATCTAACTTTCACTAATTAGACTACACGTCTAATACCGCACATATTAGATCATCCGTTTAATTATAAGTCTATTAGACTACACGTCTAACTCCGTTGAGTTAGACGGTACGTCTAATTTCGAACACATTAGACTTACGTCTAATTCTGTGTATTCATTAGACTACAATCTAACTCCGATGAGTTTGACTGTACGTCTAATTCTATACATTCATTAGACTACACGTCTAACTCCGGTGAGTTAGACTGTACGTCTAATTCTAAATACATTAGACTTACGTCTAATTTTGTGTATCTATTAGACCATCCGTTTAATTACACGTCTATTAGACTACACGTCTAACTCCGGTGAGTTAGACTCTACGTCTAATTCTATGTATTCATTAGACTATACGTCTAACTCCGATGAGTTAGACTGTACGTCTAATTCTATGCATTCATTAGACTACACGTCTAACTCCGATGAGTTAGACTGTACATCTAATTCTGTTCATTCATTAGACTACACGTCTAACTCCGATGAGTTAGACTGTACGTCTAATTCTGTGCATCTAATTACCAAAATCGGTCTAATGATCCTCATTAGAGCCAAGTCTCATGAAATATTGTTTCAATACACCTGCATCAAAACTCATAAGTCATTTCATCATCAAAATCTCAGTGGCTGAATTATTTTAACACTTAGTCAAAATAATTTGACCCAATAATTTCCTCCTTTTTGATGAAGAAATTACAAACCTGCATATATATCAACACATGCATTCATCCTATAAATAAACAAAACCCTTGTTCACTTACATCATACATCCAAAACCAGTATTCGAAAAACCATCAAAGAAAAATTGTTTAATAGAGTTAAATAAAGTAGAAGAAAAGAGATCATTGTTCTTCCCTTTTAACTCGAGGATCGGTTGGACTCATTTCTTGACCAGGAAGCATGTTGAGATAGGGAGGATAGTCGCGACCACCACGACTGCCTCCACTTGATCTTCCACCGCGTTCACCACCACTAGCACGTCCACCTTGATCAACATTGGATAGCCTACTCCGGCCACCACCACTTCAACCTCCACACTCACCACCGCTTCGACCTCCACCTCTCTTGGTTGGCCTATGATTGTCATCGGTGCTTGGAGCTCGCCTCGATCTTGTGCCGGTTGACACACCATCGTTTCTTCTACTTGACTCACCTTGAGCTGGTCGAGGTTGAGAACATTCAGTATTGGCCTTTGCGTCCTCCTTTTCTTGAAACTTCCTTGCAATGGAGTCAGCAAATTCCTGACGTTCATTATCATTTCTACTCAAACAACCCTGAATTTCCACCATCTGATTCTTCACTAGACTGAATTCTTCCAAGGTTTCCTTGTGGCGTTCATCATTGATTTGCCTTTCAATATCCAATAATTCAGTTTGACGATTGATAAGTTATTTTTCAAACTTTGAGAAGTTTAGATTTGCGACATGAGTCTCATATGTGTTCTTCTTCAAAATGTTATCCAACTTAGTAAGGACCTTGATAATCTTGCTAAAGCCCTCTCTTTCTTCTTTCTTTGAGTTCGTGGCCTGTGTCATGGTCTTCTGAATCGATGAGAGCATAGATCTCATAGATCTTAACACCTTATTTCCTCCGGCAGATGACTCTTCGTGAGATGAGATCTCTTCAGACTCTGCTGCCATGCTCTGAATTAGCTCAAAGTTTGTGTGAATCTGCAAGGATTGCTCCGGTTGATTCATTTCGGCTTTCCTAGCAGCTTCATCTCACTTTTCTTCTTCAATTTCTTCTTCAGCTCTCTGAAATCTCTCATACAGATATCTAGAGTAGTGAATAGGAATATTGATGTTTTCGTGAACATTTCCCACAATGGTGTCGGGAAATAGACGGGGCTTGATAAACATTGTTTGTTGATCGTGTTCCTCCTCAGATGAGGAACTTTCTTCTACAACATTCTTTTCTTTGGAGGGTTATCCCTCAGATCTGGCAGTTTCTGGCTGAGTAACCTCGACCACTTTCTCTTGAACAACCTCTGTTCTCGCAACAGGGGTTATCATCTCATCTTCTTCAATAGGAGCTTGAACAGCCTCCTCAATCATATCTTCTATAAGAACTTCTTCTTCATTTATCTCAAGAGCTTGTTCAGGCTCTTGGACAATCATTTCTTCTTCTTCATTTGGACACTCTTGAATAGGTTGATCTAGAATGCGTCTCTCTTCGGCAGAAAGATTCCCGAATTCGATCAAGAGAGCAGCATCTAGCTCATCAGCATCATTCTCAGCATCTAGAATATCCATAGCTTCATCATCATTGAGAGGTTCTGCGCCAGAGCAATCGGCGCCATGAATGTGTCGAGAAGCTACAGAGACGTAACTGTCCAGGATATCGTTTAGCTTCTTCAAAACCTTCATTTCCACTTCAGATCCTTTCTCAGCAGGATTGAAATTAGCTTTCCTGGCTTCGAAGATTGGGAAAAGAGATTTTCCATATAGACAAGCTTCCACTAAATCTTTTCTCTTAAGAGCCTCAACAACCTCTGAAGTTCTTTCCCATTTCAGAACTTTCTTTTCGTTTGCCACCCTCTTCTTCCATTCTTTAGTTATTGCAGAGTTTGACAAAGAATCGTTGTACTTGGAAGACAATCTCTCCAGAGACCAAGATTCATAAATCTCCAATTTCTCATCCGTAATAGCTTTAACTTGCTCTAAGATGAGGTCAACAATCCCTGTTGCCTCCGATACCTTTTCAGGAACTTGAGAGGCAATATCTTTACCTTTTCTACAACCTCTACGGGTTTTGGAGTAGGTCTGGGTTCACCGATCACGATTCCACTAGTCTGTCTTCTGGAACGCATCAGTTCGAATGCTGATTGAGGTTTCGTACAGAGCTTAGAAGGAAGCTCCATACGATCAACTTTCTCATCTACCAATGAATCTTTAGGAGCAGGAACAGAAACTTCTCGTTCAGCAGATTGACTAGCAACAAGGGTAAGAACAACACCTTGTTCTGGTTGAGATGACTCTGTAGCACCAGCGGCTACAAGATCAGTTTGAACAATAGGAGACTCAATCATGTCAACAGTTTCATCAGTTGGACCGGCTGACTCAACACCAGGCCCTTCAGCACATTCTCTTAAGGGAGAGAATACAGATTCATCTTGTTCCACTACGGGAACATTAAACTTAGGTACAGCGTCCAAAGATTTGGAAGACTTTACCTTTACAGATTTAGACGCGCGGGGCGCCTTCATCTTCTTCTCCTTTGAGACACAGGATCTCGAAGGTTTCCTCTAAATGGTTGAGGGAGTGGATAATGAGGACATTGGAGTTGCAGCAAGTACGCCTGGACCTTGCCTCAACCTTGAATCGACAGATTCAGAGTCCTTCTTGTTTGGACTCTTCAGACTTGAACTGGCCTCCGATTCATTCACCGTTTTCGTTCTCTTTGCCCATATTGACATAATAGAAGTAGAAGGCCTGGATCGGGTAGAAGGCTTTCCACAGGTTTGGTAACTAGAAGCACCAGATGCAGATTCAAGGTTGTTCTTTAACCTCATTAGTGTGTTAGCCACTGTAAGAGCAGTAAATACTCTTGGAGAGTTGATTTGCACCGGTTCACCAACAGGAACCCCCAAATGCTTCAACAGATGACTCAGTTGATCCGCATATGTTATACTTTCCTTGTTCGTCTGACAGATAGAAAAGCACAAGTTCTGGAAAAGGGTATGAGCCCAGTTTACCTGGATTCCCTTTGAGATAGCACACATATAGTAAAACGATCTTGACTATAGAGATGGAAAGAGCCAGATTTCCCTTGAAGTGCCTTTGCCACCATGTCCTTCAGTAGAATGAAATGCGGTTTGAACGCCTTCTTGACTCCATTAACATGGATTATCGAACCATCGGCAGAAAAGGTTCTCTTCATCTCCTCCATGATTTATGAAGAAAGGATCAAGTCGAATAACTGTCCCTCCGTCGGGAGTTCAAAGAACTCCGCATAAACTGCTTCATCGAATGAGAACTCCATTCCATTGACGGTTGCTACGATGGATTCACCCACCATAGTTGCAGTTTTGAAGAATTCGTGAATTTCAGTTTCGTAGAATATGAACGGTCCGCCTAGATACTTCCTTAACCCAGAATATTCTAGGGTTTGGAACATTTTTACCACCTCCGATTGATCGAACGTGTATACAGATGGAAAGTCCACCTGTAAAGTACAGTGACCCAGAGTGATTTTCTTCACCATTTTCAAAGGAATATGAAACGACACAAGATTTCAGAGAGATTTAGTGAGAGAAATGCAAAGAGAATTAGGGTTCTTAAGAATTTCGAGGGATTAAAAGCTTTCAAATTAATGCACTGATGTCCTTAAATACACAAAAGAGGGAAATACAGAATAACCGTCTCTTCTTAAGGGTATGGCCCATTAATAAATGTTAGACGTCCTTTTTCAAGAAGTCATCATTAAAAGTGAGGGTATATCAGTCATTTTCTCTAAACTTGAGAGACATGTGTCTTCATGTTAATAAGAGATGACTGTTTGATATTTTGAGTGGGAAAAATAAATAACTCTTAATCGTGGGACAGCTGTCCTTGATCAGTCTAATCGACACGTAGTTAGACGTTTTTCTTACTCCACAAATCCATATAACAAAACATCTATTAGACGGATGAGTCTATTAGATGCATACGTCTAATTCTATGTTATAAAAATCCGTCTAATGTCTATTAGACGTGTACGTCTAATTCCGCATAAACGCCACGTGTTAGACGTGTGTTGATTAGACGTGGGCATCCTTTTGCTCGTGACGTAAAAACGTCTATCGTCTATTAGACGTGTCCGTCTAATTGCGTAGGTATAATTCCTCAACATATAGACTTAGATGGATGGATTTTGACCAAAAATACATCTAAGTACACACTGTTTTCTTTTAGACACCCTTGTCTAATTAGACCGATTGAGGATATTTGTCTGGAGAGTATCTTTACTTCCAAAGTAATTTTCCCTCTCAGTATGTATATGAACATAAGAATGTAGTAAATAATTTTTATGGTCCAAAGACCAAAAATATTTTTAATAAATAAAGACATTTATTCTACTAGAATGGCAAATGTCATTGTTGATCTTCCAGGCTGTGTACTCAGAGGAGTACTCTTCTAGCTTCCTTCCTACAATCCTCCTGCATCACCTATAAAAGAAACTATTTACACATTTTGGTACCCATACTTAATTGGGTCCTCGATCAATTAGTCCCTTAGGAATCCATATCTGAGTTATTCTGATGAACTTTCCATTTTGTGTTGTGATTAATGCATAAGATTTTGACTTAGCAGATGACTTCCTGCTAGCCATTGATCCTTTAACTTTTGAATAAGGTTTTCATTTAAAACTCCTTGACTTAGAGTCAGGTTTTAGATTGCTAGACTTGTTAGCTGCTTCTAGTTTATTCTTAAGCCAGCTAACAGTAGGCAGAACATAAACTATTTCATTTTTGAAAGCCACTTCTTCATGGATAGGATGAGATTCAATGTCAGTCACATTTCCTTTGACAAAACTTATTGGCTTTAGTTTGTCATATGGTTTTGACTTTTTGCATGACAGGTTAGGGTCATTGCTATCAAATCCCAATCCGGATCTAGATCCAACAAGTTTCAACATGTTGATCTGATATTTGACAGCATCTCCAGACCTTGTCCATGCACAGACAATATAGTTTAACCTTTTGTTTTCAGATGAAAGGGTTTGAATCTGTTCCTTGAGCATCTCATTCTCAGATGAGATCTCTTCAATCTTCTTTTCAAAATCATTTGACTATTCTTCTTTAGACAGATTTGGTTTATTTACATCTGATAAAGATTTAGTTTCATTTAGGGATTCTGCTAGCTTTCTGTACTCGATGACCATGTCATCTAGTGCAGCTACCAGTTGTTCCCTTGAAAACCTTTCGGAAGAGAAATCTAATACCCCAGTCTCCTGAGTTCCTTCTTCATCTTCTCTTGTCATGAAGCAAGCCACCTCTTCTTCATCACTTTTACTGGATGAGAAATAGGAGCCACAGCTGCTTCCTCTGTTCTTTCCGTCACCAGCCATAAGAGCCTTCAGCTCTTTTCCATCATCCTTGGCATCTTCACGCTTTGGCTTCCGGCATTCCGATGCATAATTACCTTTAATACCACAGTTAAAACAAGTAACATTAGCTTTAGATTTTCTATTATCATTAGAATTTGAAGAGTTTGAGTTAGAGTTGCTCTTCTTCATGAAGTCGCCAAACTTCTTCACAAAGAGAGACATGGCATCGCTGCTCAGCTGCTGAGCTTCCATCTTCACGTCCGGAGCGGTTGGTGGCTCTTCAGCAGTCACCAGTGCCTTGGCAATGATAACGGACGTGGGTTGATCTTCTTCTATCCTACAGTTCAGCTCGAACTCATAGGCCTTGAGGTCAGCAAAGAGATCAAAGAGAGAGATCTTGTTAAGATATTTGGATTCTCTCATCGCCATAGTCTTTATGTCCCATTCTCTTGGAAGAGCACGCATGACCTTGATAGCAAGCTCCCGGTTGCTATATGTCTTGCCTAGGATAGACAGAGAGGAGACGATCTTGCTGAATCTGGTGTCGAAATCGTTCATTATTTCACCAGGACGCATTTTGAAGCTGTCGAACTGTTGAGTGACAACCATGATCTTGTTTTCCTTGGTTTGCTCGTTGCCCTTGCACAGTTGAGTGAGTCTGTCCCAGAACTCTTTGGCAGTATTGCATTCGATAATGTAGTTGAACATACTGTCATCGAGAGATTTGTACATAACATCAAGAGCCATGTTGTTGAGGTTGTTCTGCCTCTTTTTATCAGCGGTCCAGTCGCCTTCTCCTTATCAATCTTGATAGGACCTTCTGTGACAATGCTCCACATGTCATCATGAAGAGAAGAAAGATGAACACGAACTCTTTTCTTCCAAACAATGTAATTTTCTCGAGAAAAAGATGAAATGGGTGTAGCACTGGCATCTTTGGATATGGTCGACATATTTCAGGAAAGGCTTGAGAATAGAAACAGCACTCTGATACCATTTGATAGAATCGGCTTTATCGATAGAGACGGGGGTCTGGCTAAGGATGAAGGCTTATGAAAAACGGTTTAAAAGAAATTCTGTTAGGGATTTAATTCGCTTTCTATTCTACGCAAACACATGTAAACTCTTGAAACAGATTCAAGGCGGAATTGTTTACTTGGGTTTGAAGCACAAGATGAAATATGAAAAGATGACAGAAATGAAAGAACACAACAGTTTGTTTATGGATGTTCGGAGAAACTCTCCTACGTCACCCCTTCTTCCAACCACCAGAAGGATTCACTATAATATGATTCGAATCAAATACAATTTACACACACACATAGCTCACTATTGAACAGAACACTTTATGTTCAATTACAAGATGAAGAGTATTACTCAGCTAAAGGTGTTTTGATTCTAGCTCTCTCTTGATTCACACACAGTATAATCAGAAAGCAGCTTCATAGTATGAATATTCAAAGGCTTGAATTCTCTCAAGATTGGCAAGTTCGTAAGGTTAGTAGTTGTGCTTGTTAAGGTAGATTGTCCGTTGTCCTTGAGATTTGTTAAATACTGAACAGGAGCTAACGGTCGAATCTTTAGAATGATACATGGCACTCTTCTATTGGAAAGTCTCCGTTGTACACAGCAGGTTTTGAGCACAAGGATCGTGGCCGTACATCACTGGTAGTGCGCCGAATATTCCATCAGGGATGTACCTGCAAAACAAGTAGTATGAGGAAAATTCTCTTACGTGGCATTCCTTGGTTGGTTGCATATATAGCTGTTGTACTAATCTTCACTAGAAAGTGGAGCAAGAGTAGGGTACAACTATAGCACGTGGGTAGGTGAAATGCTAGCTTCAAGCATACTGCTTAGACTGAGCATTAGACGTATTTCAGTTAGGCGGATTGTGAAAATCAGTCTAATGAAATAAAACATCTCCTTCTAATAGCGACGTCTGTTAGACCGCCTTGTCTAATAGAATTAGACTCACGTCTAATTATTCAATAACCATTAGACTGCACGTCTAACTCCACTGAGTTAGACTACACGTCTAATTCCGGTTCTACCTCAGACTTGTCTGAAGGAGTTAGACTCACGTCTAACTTTCACTAATAAGACTACACGTCTAATTATCCAATAACCATTAGACTGCACGTCTAACTCCACTGAGTTAGATTGCATGTCTAATTCCGGTTCTACCTCAGACTTGTCTGAAGGAGTTAGACTCACGTCTAACTTTCACTAATTAGACTACACGTCTAATTATCCAATAACCATTAGACTACACGTCTAACTCCACTGAGTTACACGTCTAATTCCGATTCTACCTCAGAATTGTCTGAAGGAGTTAGACGCACGTCTAACTTTCACTAATTAGACTACACGTCTAATTCCGCACATATTAGACCATCCGTCTAATTACAAGTCTATTAGACTACACGTCTAACTCCGTTGAGTTAGACGGTACGTCTAATTTTGAACACATTAGACTTACGTCTAATTCCGTGTATTCATTAGACTACACATCTAACTCCGATGAGTTAGACTGTACGTCTAATTCTATACATTCATTAGACTACACGTCTAACTCCGGTGAGTTAGACTGTACGTCTAATTCTCAATACATTAGACTTACGTCTAATTCCGTGTATCTATTAGACCATCCGTCTAATTACACGTCTATTAGAATACACGTCTAACTCCGGTGAGTTAGACTGTACGTCTAATTCTATGTATTCATTAGACTACACGTCTAACTCCGATGAGTTAGACTGTACGTCTAATTCTATGCATTCATTAGACTACACGTCTAACTCCGATGAGTTAGACTGTACGTCTAATTCTATGCATTTATTAGACTACACGTCTAACTCCGATGAGTTAGACTGTGCATCTAATTGCCAAAATCGGTATAATGATCCTCATTTGAGCCAAGTCTCATGAAATATTGTTTCAATACACTTGCATCAAAACTCATAAGTCATTTCATCATCAAAATCTCAGTGGTTGAATTATTTTAACACTTAGTCAAAATAATTTGACCCAACAGACGCCTTGAAGACTTGGTTGGTGCCCCAAACTCTGGTGGAGATGACTCTATATTCGTTCAGATAGATAGTCTGAATACATAATAGTTGTCCATGCGGGATAATGTTGTTGATATGTCAGAATCTATTGGGCGAAAGGTGCGTTCATTGGAGGAAGACCTGGAGTCAAGACTGGAGCATCTTGATATTGAGATCAAGCTTTTGAAGAAAGCTTTTGCCTCTGGAACGGAAATCACACCTGTTTCTTTAATTAGATTCAAGGTGCCTTAATCGAAACCCCTTTGGTGGCGTGAGAAGTGCCAAAGAGTTAGAGAACTTTCAGTGGGATATGGAGACATATTTCGCAAGAACGAAGATCCCTGAGGCAAAAAGGGTCTCGATTACTAGCTTGTACCTTGCGGGGAAGGCAAAACTATGGTGGAGAGCACGCTTGTCGAATGATGCGAGTGCAAATCAAGAGAAGATTGACTCGTGAGAAATCATAAAGCATGAACTTAAGGAACAATTTTGCCTCGCAACTCTTCATGGAGGGGCAAGAGAGTCCTTAAGCCTTGTCATAGAACAAGAGCTCAAAACATGATCTTGTCAAATTAAAACCGGGTAGTTAATTTGGAAATTTTTAATTTAAGTTGAATTACTGATTTTATCCATACTTTAATTTGAATAAAATCCAATCAATTCAACAATCACACAATCATAATACCAGTTATCATACATATCAACTCGTTGGATGAAGTGTGGATAGAAATTTTGTCATTGCTCAACTCGCTTGAAACGGTGCTCAATTGAATATAGGAGGAATTCCCAAATTGATGAATTCCCAAATTGATGTATTCACGTGTCAATGTTTGGTTAATCTTGTAATATTATGTTTTTATTACGTGTCCATACTAATTGTATCTAGCATCATTAGATATATTGACATCAATATTCCTCATTAATATTGCTAATCATGGTCAAATGTTTTTTAAATCCATTAAAAGTTCTATTAAAAACTACTAATTTTTTGTCTAACAGATTATTTTCTTAAAACTAAATTGGATATCGAATTAATTATTAAAAATAAAAATACAATCGACAAATTAAATAAAATTAATTTTTTAACTTTAATACATAAAAAAATTACAAAACTTAATTTTTGTATTTTAAGTTACAGAGCTCAATAAAAGATGAGGTCCTGCCTAAATCATGTTTTATTTCCAAATTAAAATACAACTACAGATTGGCCAAATCGTTTATTGGATTAGAGTCTAAATATTGGAGACTTTTGGTATCGTTTGGATGATTGTTTAAAACAACTGCATATATATGTAAATATTTTGACATTTTAATAACAAAAATAATATGTTTATAAATCAATGGTGATTTATAAACAGTTATGTTAT